>NC_091196.1:9911042-10088542 GCF_040958095.1 Procambarus clarkii
CCGTTGCACTTCACAACATTTGGGTCACAACTCGCTAGACACATGGTCTTCCCTTAAGCGATCCGACATCTTTCACACCTTGGCTAAGCTGTCCTCCTTGGACGCCTTCGTTCCATCAATCCACTTTACTTACTGTTTCCAACCTCCGATTCCTCTTCTTCTTGCACTCCTCACGTCCAGAGTCAGAAATCTACCGCCTGTACCTCCACTGTCGTCCTCATGCTTCAGTTCTTCGTCCTCACGATTCGGTCTGTCATCATCACATTTCAGTCTCGCATTACCATACTTCACTCTGTCGTTCTCACACCTCCATCTACTGCCTTTATACTTCTGTCTCCTGTCATCATACTTCACTTCCTCGTCTTCACCGACGATCCTCCCTTTCGTCTCCTCATTTATCCGAGACTTCATCCTCTTTTACTTCCATCGAATCTTAGGCTTTCTTCTGCTTCTATATGCTTGCATTATCATCTCACATTTCTCATCTCTACACAACTCCATTTCTTCTCTTTCCATTTCTCGGCTATCACTCTTCTTCCTTATCTCTTCTTCACGCTTCCCGTGAAACATGTCAACTCCTGACACCTCAAACAACTTAACTCCATTATACTCACCTAGTTGTACTCACCTAGTTATGTTTGCGGAGGTTGAGCTCTGGCTCTTTGGTCCCGCCTCTCAACCGTCAATCAACTGATGTACAGATTCCTGAGCCTACTGGGCTCTGTCATATCTACACTTGAAACTGTGTATGGAGTCAGCCTCCACCACATCACTTCCTAGTGCATTCCATTTACTAACTACTCTGACGCTGAAAAAGTTCTTTCTAATGTCTCTGTGGCTCATTTGGGTACTCAGCTTCCACCTGTGTCCCCTTGTGCGTGTGCCACCCGTGTTAAATAATCCATCCTTGTCCACCCTGTCAATTCCCCTGAGAATTTTGTATGTGGTTATCATGTCTCCCCTAGCTCTTCTGTCTTCCAGCGACGTGAGGTGCAGTTCACGTAGTCTGTCCTCATAACTCATGCCTCTTAGTTCTGGGACTAACCTAGTGGCATACTTTTTCCAGCTTCGTCTTGTGCTTGACTAGGTACGGACTCCATGCTGGGGCTGCATACTCCAGGATTGACCTTACATATGTGGTATACAAGGTTCTGAAGGATTCCTTACACAGGTTTCTGAAAGCAGTTCTGATGTTAGCCAGCCTCGCATAGGCCGCTGATGTTATTCTTTTGATGTGGGCTTCAGGAGACAGGTTTGGCGTGATATCAACTCCCAGATCTTTCACTCTGTCCGTTTCATGAAGGACTTCATCTCCCATTCGGTATCTAGTGACTGGCCTCCTAGTTCCTCCTCTCCTATGCTTCTGTGCTCGTGGACAACTTGACGCTCTACTCCCATCCTCAGTCTGTCCACATCCTTCTTCACTTCTACTCAGCACATTTGCATCCACCTTCCGATCATAACATAAAGTAAGGGCGAAGAGGTAGACCAGCCTATTGGTAGAGCTCGGGTGCAAGGGTGGAATTGCATTAAACCCTGGTTTGTGTCTCGGAGTGGCTGCAGTACCCGCGGTAGATCTGAATGTTTTCCCGGTTGCAATACTTTTAACCATGTCGTAGCTCAGTCGATTAAGGCAGCGTCTGGGATCCTCTCGGACGTAGGTTCGAACCCTCGTCACGGCCCTTTGTGGATTTGTTCATGTTGGGAGTGTTGTGGCTGTTGGTCCCATTTAGATGGTAGGAGTGTTGTGGACATTGCTCCTATACAGATGGTATGAGTGTTGCTGCTGTTGTTCCCTTAATGATGGTGTGAGTGTTGCTGCTGTAATTGTAATACTATCTTATTACTGTAATTTGTTTACTATTGTCCTGTGGAGTGCTGTATTTCTTGTTACTGTTTTGCTAGCGGCCCTTCAGGCCGGTCGGTATGTTTATTTGATTTCGTCCTTTGTGTTGTTTTCTTCTAATTCTCAGCATGCTTTACATGTAAATATAAAAATAAATAAATAAATACAAAATTGCACACTGGCAGTTAGGTTTGCAGTGTTAATGATTGGCTGTCAATTGTGTTAAGTTGGGAGTTTCTCCACGAATGGATCAGAATCGATTAGTCAGACATGAAGAGTTCCGCTAATGCAACAATAGCCTTGCTGACGCCAATGTAAAATAAATCAAGCACTCATTGTATTAGTGGTTAAGTTTGTAACTAAACTACTGTTAAGCTTAATGCAGTGTTTCCGTTGAACCACTTCTGAATAATGCCAACTATTACATAAGACTTCAGCCCTAGGTGTCCTCAACACCGATTTGTCTATTATTCACTAATCTATAGATGTGATGAGGACTCTAGAAGTCCTTTAAAGCATTTCAAGCATTGAGGGGGATTCCCACGACCAACGTGGATTAGGACAAGATGAGGCTAGTCTGAGAAGATACCATCAAGAACTCTTTCTCAACCTTGATTCCAGGCCCTGTACGGTTGATCTCGTATTTTCTCTGCTGGATTCCGACAGCTTCGTGAGGCGTCTGCCATATGCACATTGTTGACGTGCGCATTGCAGTCAGGAAAGCAAAATAGAAAACCCCCCACATCCTAGTAGGGGGCAGATGGGGGTAGTCAAGACAGCAGACCTTTAGTAGCTCTGGGAGACGTCTGGTGATAACATATTCTTTTAAAGTTAAGTAATATTTCGTTTGATTTGTGTCTTTGGTTATAAAATTATCTGGAAGACATACATTGTTATAGCCATACCATGATATAGCATTATATTGTAGTTATGTTAATGCCCAGTGGGAAAAATCGTGCTAATTCTGAAATATATATATCTTTTATATAAATAAAAATGGAAATGTTCGTTTGTTCAAAATAGCTAATCTCCGAAAGTTCTTCGGAGATTAGCAGGTTTTTATATACATACTATATTGATGTCACGTCTGTGACCGGAAAAAAACATGCTTTTTCTTAAAAACTGTATTTTTAAAGTGTTTTTCATACGAGGGAAATCTTCGATACCTCCTTACCAATTGCTTTGAAATTTTGACGCAACGTTACATTCGATTTGGCGCATGTTTTTATATACCTACTATATATAGGTCTCACCTGTGACAGGAAAAAGCATGCTTTTTTTGAAAAACAGCACCATCTGTTGGACGTAAGAGCAACACACACTGTAATCTCTTAAAGTTCTTCACCTATTGCTTTGAAAATTTGGCACAACATTCCATTCAATGACTTGCATGTTTTTATATACCTACTATATAGATGCCACACCTGTGACAGGTAAAAACATGCTTTTTTGAAAAACAGTGCCATCTGTTGCATATAATAGAAAACACAGGTTATCCTAAATATGTTACGATTCCAATTCAATGTTTCTGATTGCATTGGTAAATTGAATTTTCATAGATTTCGATTTTTTATTTATTTGTTTATTTTTTATGACATTGTGTTGAAATTGAGTTGTGTTGTCGTCCATATTGTTCATTTCGTAAGTATAAGTATAGATGCCACACCTGTGACAGGTAAAAAAAACTCCTTTTTAAAGAAACGGCGCCATCTGTTGCATGTAAGAGCAACACACACTATACTAATTAAGGTTACAATTTCATTTCAATGTTTCTGATTGCATTGAAAAATTTAATTTTCCTAGATTTCGATTTATTTTCATCTTGATTTAATTATTTTGTGTGACATTGTGTTGGACTTGAGCTGTGTTGTTTACCATACCGTTTATTTTGTGAGTATAGTTTATTTTTATATTTTCATTGTTTTCCATTTCGTTTTTTAACTGTTATTATTATATTTCATTGATGCGAACATCAGATCACTTGATGTTCCAAATTTTCTGATGGGAACATCAGATAAATTGGGAATGCATCAGATGAGGGAGTGGGGAATGATGGGGAAGACAAGGGGATAAGAGTGGGGGATGTTGGGGAGGACGAGAGGACAAGGGAGGGGGGAATGGTGGGGAGGGCGAGGGAATTGGGGAATTGAAGATGGTATGGACGAGGTGACAGGGGAATGGTGGGGAGGACAAGGGGACAGGGGAGTAGGGGATGGAGGGGAGGACGAGGGGACAGTGGAGGGGAATGGTAGGGAGGATGAGGGGTCAAGGGAGTGGGAGATAATGAGGAGGACGAGGGGACAGTAGAGTGAGGAATGGTTAGGAGGGCGAGCGGACGGTGGAGAGGGGGGATAGTGGGTAGGACAAACGGATGGAGAGTGAGGAAATTTTGGGAGGACAAGAGGATGGGGAGGGGGGGGGGATAGTAGGGAAGGACTGGGAGAAAGGGAAAGGTTGCATGTGCTGAGCCAAAGCAACGCGTGGCCGAACACAGCTAGTCCAAATAAATAAAAATGGAAATGTTTGTTTGTTCAAAAGCGCTAATCTCCGAAAGTTCTTCACTGATTGCTTTGAAATTTTCACACAATGTTCCATTCGCATCCGGCCAGGTTTTTTGTATACATACTATATAGATGCCACTTCTGTGACAGCAAAAAAAAAAAAAAAACATGCTTTTTTCTGAAAAACTGTTTTTCATTTGAGGGAAATCTTTGAAACCTCTTTACTGATTGCTTTGAAAATTTCACACAACGTTGTATTCCAATAGGCGCGTCTTTTTATATATCTACCATATACATGCCTTACCTGTGACAGGAAAAAACATGTTTTTTTTTATTGACACAACGTTGCATTCGAATAGGTGCGTCTTTTTATATACCTACTATATCGATGCCACCCTTGTGACCGACAAAAACATGCGTTTTTGAGAAACAGCGCCATCTGTTGCACATAATAGCAACATGCATGCTATACTAAATATGTCACGAATTTCATTTCAATGTTTCCGATTGAATTGATAAATTTTTTTCATAGATTTCGATTTATTATATTTTTTATCGAACTATTTTGTGTGACATTGTGTTGGAATTGAGCTGTGTTGTTTTCCATACCATTCATTTCGTAAGTATAAATATAGATGCCACACCTGAGACAGGTAAAACAATGCTTTTCTTGACAAACAGCTCCATCTGTTGCATGTAAGAGCACCATACGTGCTATCTATCTATATAAATAAAAATGGAAATGGTCGTTTGTTCAAAATCGCTAATCTCCGAAAGTTCTTCACCGATTGTTTTGAAATTTTCACATAATGTTACATTCGCATGCAGCCAAGTTTTTATATACATACTATATAGATGTAACGTCTGTGATGGTCCAAAAACATGCTTCTCAGTAAAATTGTGTTTTTCATGTTAGGGAAATCTTTGTAACCTCTTTACGAATTGCTTTGAAATTTTGACACAACGTTGCATTCGAATAGGCGCGTCTTTCTTATATATCTACTATATACATGACTCACCTGTGACAGGATTTTTTTTTTTTTTTTTTGAAAAACAGCACCATCTGTTGGACGTAAGAGCAACACACGCTGTAATCTCTGAAAGTTCTTTACTGATTGCTTTGAAATTTTGACACAACGTTGCATTCGAATAGGCGTGTCTTTTTATATAACTACTATATAGATGCCACCCCTGTGACCGACAAAAACATGCGTTTTTGAAAAACAGCGCCATCTGTTGCACATAATAGCAACATGCATGCTATACTAAATATGTCACGAATTTCATTTCAAGGTTTCCGATTGAATTGATAATCTTTTTATTTTATAGATTTCGATTTATTTTATTTTTATTGAAATATTTTGTGTGACATTGTGCTGGAAATGAACTGTGTTGTTTACCATATCGTTTATTTCGTAAATATAAGCATAGCTCCCACACCTGTGACAGGTAAAACTATGCTTTTCTTGAAAAACAGCACCCTCTGTTGCATGTTAGAGCAACACACAAGCTATCTATACAAATAAAAATGGAAATGTTCGTTTGTTCAAAATCGCTACTCTCCGAAAGTACTTCATCGATTGCTTTGAAATTTTCACACAACGTTCCATTCACATCTGAGCGAGTTTTTATATACATATTATATAGATGTCACGTCTGTGACGGGAAAAAACATGCATTTTTTAAAAACTTTGTTTTTCATTTGAGGGA
Source organism: Procambarus clarkii (assembly GCF_040958095.1). Taxonomy (NCBI): domain Eukaryota; kingdom Metazoa; phylum Arthropoda; class Malacostraca; order Decapoda; family Cambaridae; genus Procambarus; species Procambarus clarkii. The sequence continues at coordinate 9,917,100 of NC_091196.1, forward strand.
AATCTTCGAAACCTCTTTACCGATTGCTTTGAAATTTTGACACAACGTTGCATTCGAATAGATGAATGTTTTTATATACCTACTATATACATACCTCACCTATGACAGGAAAAAACATGTCTTTTTTTTGGACAAGAGCGCCATCTGTAGAACGTAAGAGCAACACATGCTGTAATCTCCGAAAGTTCTTCTTAGATTACTTTGAAATTTTGACACATCGTTCCATTCGAATACGTGCATGATTTTATATACCTACTATTTTAATGCCACATTTGTGACAGGTAAAAATATGTATTTTTTTGAAAAAACAGCGCCATCTGTTGCACGTAAGAGCAACACACGCTATTCAAAATACGTTACAATTTCATTTCAAAGTTTCCAATTGCATTGATAAATGGATTTTTCATAGATTTTGATTTATTGTCATATGGATTTAATTATTTTGTGTGACATTGCGTTCGAATTGAGCTGCGTTGTTTACCATAGTTTTCATTTTGTGAGTATAGTTTATTTGTTTCTGATATTGTTTTTCATTTCGTTTTTTAACTGTTCTTATTTTTCAGCACAATTGGTGGAGAAATAGAAATATTTCAATTCAAATCTACGTTTGAAATGAAATATTTCAATAGTATTTTTTCGTTTTGTTTTGAAAACAAGAAAATCGAAAACACGTTTATTTCACAGCTGCAAATGTGCAACAAACAGCTATGAATCCACCGCCTACAACATTAAGTGCTCTCTTCACGTTATGTCATATGACGCGTTTGCAAAAACATTGCTGTTTTCAGAAGTGCCTACGTATTACACGTGCAATGCCAGTAGAAAATCATTTGAACGACGCAAACGAGGAGAGCGAGTCGACGGACAACCTGGCATATTGAAATAAACTACGATAGGCAGACATCCACTGTGCATCCCAGTCAAGATGAATGCTTCTTTCTTCGCATGCTGTTGGTAAATGTGCCTGGAGCAACGTCTTCCAGCAATTGAGATTTGTCAACGACGTTACACATGCCACTTTCCGTCATGCATGTGAAGCTCTGAATTAATTGGAGAACAACTGATACTAGGATGTATGCATTAATGACGTGTCTAACACGTCACATCCAAATAAAATTCGTACATAGTTTGCAGTCATATTGACCACCGGCTCTCCTTCATCTCCAACAGAGGTATGGGAGGAGTTGCGTGGTGACCGCCGGCCGGGTCGGACGTTCCTGAGGTCTCTCCACACTGGCTAGTGTTTACGTTGGGTGATCGCTTGTTTGCCCTGCTGGTGGTGGTTTGCCACTGACGGAGTGACGTTTGCTTCGCCATGGGGACGTTTCGCCCTCCATTGCAGAGGACGCTGTCAGCTGGTCTGGCGTTTACGGTGCCGGTGGACCATCCATTGGTTGGTGTCGCCCTAGTAGACGTGCTGCATGTGCAGCTGTCTGACCTGGTGGGCATCCAGCTGCTTCAGGGCCACCATGCTGTGGTCAAGTTCCGCCTCAAGGCTGCCTTTCAGGCGTTTCTCGAGCGGTGTGAGGGGCGTGTTTACCCTCTCCCTGATTCAGCTGGCTCAGTTAAGGTAGTGAATCTTAGTGTCACCATGACGTCTGTGACGGTGCATGGTGCCCCCTTCGAATTTCAGGACGACTTTTTAACCTCCTGTTTCGAACGGTTTGGGACAGTGTTGAGTGTTCGTTGGAACAAGGTCGTTGCCGGGCACTGTGTTGGTATGCTTGACGGCTCCCGCACCCTGACGATGTCGCTGAAGGGTAGTGTACCGTCGTCGATGTCCGTGTTGGGATACACGCTCCGCTGCCTGTACCGGGGTCAACCGCGCACCTGTTATCGGTGTGGTCACGAGGGTCATCTGGCTGCTGCGTGCGACGTGGGAGCGACTGGTCGTGTGCATGTTCTTCGTGCGGAGGATTTTCCGCCCCTGTTGCGTTCGGGCGGTGTAGGTGCTGTGCCTGAGGCGCCTGCCTGCCTGTCTGCTGCTCCGCCTGTTGAGGAGAGCTCTCCGGCCTGTGCGATACGTCTAGTGCCAGCTGTGGCCCCTGGGGTTGTTCCGCCGGTGTGTGAGGGTGTCGGGCTGTCGCCAGAGCTGTGTGTAGTGAAAGGTGTCCCGGTGGAGGTTCATGTTCCGCCCCCGCCTGTGGATGTGTTACCGGCTCCCGGGGACGCGGGTTCTGCCGTTTTGGAGGGGGTGCTTCGTGGTGAGGTGCCTGCCGTGCCTGAGTGTGTTGCCTCCTGTAGTTCTGCTCTTCCCATTCCTTTGCAGAAGCGCGCGCGTCGGTGTTCTGAGGCTGTTTCCGTGGATGATGTAGACAGTGTGGGTGATGTGGCCTCTGTGGACTCTTCGGACGGTGCGGGTGTGGCCTGTGTGGATATGACGGTGGTGGCTGTGCCTGCGGCGGGGCCTGCTGGGCGTAGTGTGGTGCGGCCTGTCTCGAAGCGTTCGCGGCGGGCTCGGAGTGTCTCCCCCCCTTCGTGGTGGGCCTTGGGAGGAGGTGGGGGAGTATGGTGCTCAGCTGGCGTCCCCCGCCGAGGATGATGGTGCTGTGAGGGGCTCCGACGTTGCTCCCTGTGCCCCCCCTCCTGCGTCTCCTGCTGTTGGGTCCCCGCAGTGGGGGGTTGTCCCTGATGGTCGGGACCTCGTCGTGAAGTTGCGGAAAGATGTGCGCCAGGGAGCCTCGGCTCCTGTGACCTGTGGTGGGGTCGCTGCCGCGCCTGCAGTTCCCCCTCCTTCCTTGCCCCGGTCTGGGGGTTGCCTAGTCCCGTCTGCTGGGGTCGTGCCCTGTGAGGGTCCGGAGTTGGGCCCTTATCGGGATGCCCGGGTGCTTCCGATCCCGTGGTGCTCGTCAACCATCTGGGTGTCGTCAAAGAAGGAGTTTGTTTATAGGGTGCCGGATAGGATGTCTCAGCCGAGGGTACAGCCTGATGGCCGGCTGCCCGCCGACCTGTGGGTGGTTTGGGAAGCGTACCGCATGCGCTTTCCGTACCGTAAGTTTCCGGAGAAATATTAGTTCCCGTCTTACGCGCACCGCTACGCCGTGCCTGGATCAGCTGCCACCGTGCCCATGACGCCCCGCCCCCCGGTGCTGGGAGTCTCCCTCTGACGTTCGCCTCTGTTTTCGTCGCCACTCCTCTCTCTACGGCCCATCATGTCTACCGCTTTTGACTTTCTTCTCCTTTTTACCATCAACGCGTCTCCTTACATCTGTCCTGGTGCAGTCATCGGGAGGGTTACCCCTTCATGCAAACTGAACCTATTCTCAAGAAGAAGAAGAGGTATGGGAGAAATATAAATTGCACATGCTGAAGATATTGTCCGTCGAATACACTAGGAAAATTTAAATGTGAACATGGATTTCACAACAGAAATCTACAACGAAGCATTGATAATGATAGAAGATTTGTGCTTAGACATCGCGAACAAAGTCCTCAATCAATTGGAAATGCCATCACCGAATCGATCTGCTGTAGCTTCGTTCAATGTAGAATTGCTTCGTGAACAAAGTTACAACACGGGTGATCTGTTGTCGTATGTGCAATCAAATATTCCTAATCTAACGCTTGAGAGAAAAGGTATTTACAATCAAATAGTTCAAACAGTCAATAATGAGCTATGGAGAAATCTTCTTAGATGCTCCAGGAAGAACTGGTACAACCTTCCTAATTAGATTGATTCTGGCAGCATTTCGATCCCAAAATGGCATAGCCTTAGCTTTTGCATCATCCAGAATAGCTACGACATTGCTACCAGGTGGAAGAACTGCTACCTCGGCTTTGAAAATGTCATTGAACATGCAATTCATTGAAACTACCAAGTGCAACATTTCCAAAGCATTCGGCACACGAACTTAACAATATTATTCAGTCTAACATTCAAAGCGAGGCAGGCACATACAAGTCCGTCGACACTGTTGAGGAAGCAGACGAAGTGGTTAATTATCAAGCAGAATTTTTTAATTCACTCGATCTGCCAGGGATACCATGACACGTACACCAACTGGAAAGTAGGGTGCCAATTATCATGTTGCAAAATATCAACACAACAAAACTTTGCAACGCCACGCAGCTTGCAGTAAAAAAATTATTCAGCGATGTCGTAGAAGAAACAATCCTGACAAAACCTTTCGAAGGTGAAGATCTCTTCATTGCTCACATTACTATGATTCCAACAGATTTGCCATTTCAATTTCAGAGATTGTAATTTCCAATTCGCTTGGCGTTTGCAATCGCCATCAACAAAGCTCAGGGAAAATCTTTAGAACTGTGCAGTTTATATCTAACACGGATTACTTCTCACATGGACAATTATATGTTGCGTGTCCTAGAGTAGGCAAACCAGACAATCTCTATATCATTACAGACAATGGAACAACAAAAAATATTGTATACCCACAAGCATTGTAAAATTAAACATATTAGAAACATGCACTTTCTCCTTTCTTTCTTTCCCACTTACCTAGACTGAGCCACAGTAACGCCTGGCGGGTACTGCTAGATATAAATATAAATGTAAATGTTTGTTCAAAATCACTAATCTCCGAAAGTTCTTCACCGATTTCTTTGAAATTTTCACACGACGTTCCATTCGCATCCGAACGGGTTTTTATAGACATACTATATAGATGTCACGTCTGTGATGGGAAAAAACATTATTTTTTGAAAAACTGTTTTTCATGTGTTTTTCATGTGAGGGAAATCTTCGAAACATCTTTACCGATTACTTTGAAATTTTAACACAACGTTGCATTCGAATAGGCACGTGGTTTTATATACATACTATATACATGCCTCACCTTTGACACGAAAACACAAGCTTTTTTTTTTTTAAAACAGTGCCATCTGTTGAACTTAAGAGTAACACACGCTGTAATCTCCGTAAGTTCTTCACTGAGTGCTTTGAAATTTTGACACAACGTTCCATTTAATACACGCATGTTTTTATAAACCTACTATATAGATGCCACACCTGTGACAGGTAAAAACATGTTTTTTTTAGATAGCGTCATCTATTGCATGTAATAGCAACACTCACTATACTAAATATGTTATGATGCCATTTCAATGTTTTTGACTGCATCGATGAATTTTATTTTCATAGATTTCAATTTATTTTTATTTTTATTTAATTATTTTGTGGGACACTGCATTGGAATTGAGCTGTGTTGTTTACCATACCGATCATTTCATGAGTATAAGTATAGATGCCACACCTATGACAGGTAAAAACATGCTTTTTTTTTAAACAGCGCCATCTTTTGCACATAAGAGCAACACACACTCTTAAATGTTCCGACTCCATTTCAATATTACTGATTTCATTGATCAATTGAATTTTCATACATTTCAATTTATTTCATTTGGATTTAATTATTTTGGGTGACATTGCATTGGAATTGAGCTGTGTTGTTTACCATACCGTTCATTTCATGAGTATTGTTTACTTTTTAATTTATTATTTTTTCATTTTTTTTAAATGTTCTTATTTGTCAGTGATGGGAACATCAGATCATTTCATGTTCCCAATTTTCTGAGGGAACATCAGATCATTTAGGAATGCATTGGACGAAGGAGTGGGGAATGGTGGAGAGGACAGGGCACTGGAGTGGGGAATGGAGAGGACGAGGGGGACAAGGGAGGGGATATTGGTGGGAAGGACGAGGGAACGGGGGAGTTGAGGATGGTGTGGACGAAGCGACTGGGAATGGAGAATGGTGGGGAGGACGAGGGAGGGAAAAATGGTAGGGAGGACGAGGGAGGGAAGAATGGTAGGGAGGACGAAGGAAGGAAGAATGGTAGGAAGGACGAGAGGAAGGGGAAGTGGGAGAGGGTGAAGAGACTACGAAGGGACGAGGGGGTTGGGGATGGTGGGGAGGAGGGGCTGGGGGAGTGAGAGATGGTGGGGACGACAAAGGTACAGGAGAGTAGAGGTTGGTGGGGAGGACAAGGGTTCGGGGGGGAGGGGGAAAATGGTTTGGCGGGGAGATGGGGGAGTGGAGAATGAAATGACGAGGGGATGAGGGAGTGGGGAATGGTTGGGAGGACTAGGGGATGGGGGAGTGAGGAGTGGTTGGGAAGACGAGGGGACTGAGGTGGGGGGGGGGAATGGTGGGGAATCTGCTACATGTCCATGTTAATTAAGAACTCACCCTCGTCTGTAGCAGGTTGTGTGTACTCCATCCCATGTAATGAGTGTGCATGTGTTTACATCGGTCAGACTGGCAAATCTCTTTCCTCACGTTTAAAACAACATTCATATGTTATTCGTACAGATCAGCACTCCAATGCATTGTATTTGCATTCTAGTTTGTGCAATCATTCTATGAACTTCATAGGGGCAAAATGCATCGTTAAAAGTAAGGTTTTATTGAACAAAATGTGATCGAGAATGCTCTAATCAAACACTTTACCAACAGCCTTAATGTGAGCCCTGGTATGTATAAGTTGGATCCCCATATAAGCCTCAATATAGCACGTCAATGCAATATAGCATACATTTAACCTGTATGGCACTTTTATATATCTTCCAGTTCTTCATTATACACAGAAATCACAATTGCGTATTGCATCAAATGAACAAATCAACAAGGGCCGTGACAAGGATTCGAACCTGCGTCTGAGAGCATCCCAGACGCTGCCTTAATCGACTGAGATACGACATGGTCAAAAGGAGTTGAAACCGAAGTTCTACTGAACTTACTGGATCCTGCAGCCTCTCCGAGGCACAAACCCGGGTTTTACACAACTTTCCCCATGCACTCGACCTATGTCAATAGGCCGTTATCCCTCTTCGCCCTTACTTCATTACACACAGAAATTACAATTGCGTGATGCATCAAATGAACAAATCCACAAGGGCCGTGACAAGTATTCGAACCTATATACTGCTAGTATATATATATATATATATATATATATATATATATATATATATATATATATATATATATATATATATATATATATATATATATATATATATATATATATATATATGTGTGTGTGTGTGTGTGTGTGTATCACGAAAATAAACACGTGATTAAGAATGTGACAATGTCAGACCACGGAGGAAAATGAAACAGGAATTTCCTTAAGTACTTTCGTATATTAAATACATCTTCAGAAGGAATGAAATCAATGTCATTCCTTCTGAAGATGTATTTAATATACGATAGTACTTAAGGAAATTCCTGTTTCATTTTCCTCCATGGTCTGACATTGTCATTGTCATATATATATATATATATATATATATATATATTGGCTGTTGATTGCTGGTGTTGACTTCTTGATGTGTAGTGCCTCGCAAACGTCAAGCCGCCTGCTATCCCTGTATCTATCGATGATTTCTATGTTGTTTGCTAAGATTTCTCTGGTGATGGTTTGTTTGTGGGAAGACATTATATGTTCCTTAATGGAGCCCTGTTGCTTATGCATCGTTAATCGACTGGAAAGAGATGTTGTCTTGCTTATATACTGAATTCTTTGAGGCTTACAGTCCCCAAGTGGGCATTTGAAGGCATAGACGACATTGGTCTCTTTTAAAGCATTCTGCTTTGTGTCAGGAGAGTTTCTCATGAGTAGGTTGGCAGTTTTCTTGGTTTTATAGTAAATCGTCAGTTGTATCTTCTGATTTTTGTCTGTAGGGATAACGTTTCTACTGACAATATCTTTCAGGACCCTTTCCTCCGTTTTATGGGCTGTGGAAAAGAAGTTCCTGTAAAATAGTCTAATAGGTGGTATAGGTGTTGTGTTAGTTGTCTCTTCAGAGGTTGCATGGCGTTTCACTTTCCTTCTTATGATGTCTTCAACGAAACCATTGGAGAAGCCGTTGTTGACTAGGACCTGCCTTACCCTACAGAGTTCTTCGTCGACTTGCTTCCATTCTGAGCTGTGGCTGAGGGCACGGTCGACATAAGCGTTAACAACACTCCTCTTGTACCTGTCCGGGCAGTCACTGTTGGCATTCAGGCACATTCCTATGTTTGTTTCCTTAGTGTAGACTGCAGTGTGGAAAACTCCGCTCCTTTCCATGACCGTTACATCTAGAAAGGGCAGCTTCCCATCCTTTTCCATCTCGTAAGTGAAACGCAGCACGGAACTCTGCTCAAATGCCTCCTTCAGCTCCTGCAGATGTCTGACATCAGGTACCTGTGTAAAAATGTCGTCAACATACCTGCAGTATATGGCCGGTTTCAAGTTCATGTCGACTAAGACTTTTTGCTCGATGGTACCCATGTAGAAGTTTGCAAACAGGACACCTAGGGGAGAACCCATGGCGACCCCATCTACTTGCTTATACATGTGGCCTCAGGGCTCAAGAAGGGTGCCTCTTTAGTACAAGCTTGGAGTAGTTTCCTTAGAATATTTTCTGGTATGTCAGGAGGAGTACAGGCCGGATCACGATACACTCTGTCGGCTATCATCCCGATTGTCTCGTCCACAGGTACGTTGGTAAACAGCGATTCTACGTCCAACGAGGCTCTTATCCCTGTGGCCCGTGTGCCCCGCAGTAAGTCAACAAATTCCTTTGGAGACTTCAGGCTGAAGGCGCAAGGAACATAAGGAGGCTTTCTACAAACACTTCTATTCAATATCCATTGTTTCGTGTTCTGTCTTGTGTTGATGAAATTAATACCCTATTAATACTCTTGTTCTGTCTTGTGTTGATGAAATTAATACCCTATTAATACCACACTTTGTTCTGTCTTGTGTTAATGCCACATCACCCCTTCCACCTCACTCAAATGTAGATATAAAATCGGAGATACGTAAGTTCTATTCAGTTGTGTATTTGTGAACTAAAGTCTTTGAAAATGTAATAAGTTTTACTAAACGCGCCCGTGTCGCGTCAGACTAGAAATAAAAATGAATTTTGGAGAATTGATTTTTGATTTACCTCCAACAGTGAAAAGAAATGTATGAAAGATTGAGAAAATTCGTGTTAGAATTATTAATCTTACTTTTTCGGTCATATTTAATAATATATGTCTACAGGAAAGACTGCTACCAAAATATACTAATATAATATATATATAGATAAATATATATATATAATATATAATAGCTATATATATAGATATATATATAGCTAGCGGGGAGGGAGGACGTGTGGAGGAGGCTCTGTTGTTTACTGAACCATTACCTAGGGACATCCTGACGTCACCGTGCCTAGCCTTCACAGAGTGCTGTGTGAATGTCCTGGGAAGGTGCAGGAGTGGCGGAAGGTGCCTAGAGTGGACCATCTCAACAAAAACGGATAAAAACAGGTGGGTGTGCAGGGTATGGAATACAACGGCAGTGAGGGCCACGCTGGCGCCCTCTAGGCCTCTCACGGCTAAGGTGTGGGGGAGGAGGGGGTGTTGTTGTTTGGTCGGGCGAGGGGGGGGGGTCACCCATGTGCCACCCAGTGTTTATAGAAATACGCTTGGGGAAGAAAAATTAAAATAAAAATCAGCAATCATGGTCAGAGCTAATAGAGCTCACAGTGTGTCGGATTACAAGTGTATGATTCATTCACCATTGTGCAGTGATATACAAGAAAATTATACCAGTGTTTAAGTGTCACCCAGACCCCCCCCCCCCTCAAGCTGAGCGAGGCCCGGTCAACCCCCACCTTCTCCCCGCCCGCCGGCCTCGCCGCACCACAGTACCTCCTGCCATCCCACCTCCCAGCCCACCCTGCGCCTGGGTGTCTCCCACCCACCTATTCACCGCCCACACAGTGCTTGTTGCAGGGATGTGCTACCCTCCATGCACCCAGATATGGCACAGGTCACAGCAGGCATTCAGGTTCCTCCCAAAAGGGAGGGAGACACAAGTACTCATAGGAGTGGTGAGTGTGAGGGACAGCTAGCCACCCCTCCTGCCACGACCCGTGTCCACCCCTGCCGCCACCACCCCTGTCATCCCTCCCACGCCGGCCGCCCGGGGGATGGAGGGGACTCCACCAACTAACCAGGAACCCCTCAGCCAAGAACAGGGTCCTGGGAACAGTGCACCCAGACGTGCAACCAGAGGACCCAGACCCAGAGGAACGTGTCGGGTGTGTGACGAATCACACAGCCTTAGAAACGATGGAACCCTACGTCAACACAACAACTGTGAGGGTTCATTGACGGTACCTGTAGAGAGAGAAGGCCCACAGGTCCCCCCGGCACCCCCACACATCCCAGCAAACTTCATATCATCAGATGACCTCCTGGGGGCCATCAAAGCATCCACCACCAGAACTCTTCCCCACATTCCTAAAGCAGCGCGCCCATTTGCAACAGGGAAATATACAGACCTTTTAAGGAAAGTAAATGAACGGTCTGAAAATCTTAATGCTGCAGCCACCATCAAAGCATGGCATAATTTGCTCCTGTTTGGCAATATTTGCTTAGGCGTACCTGCAAAAGGAGGCAAGTCGCTAGCCTCATCAGTCACTAGGGCAATAAATAATTTCCCCAGAGCTGACAACTTGATCCCCATCCCTCCTCAACGCAAAAACCGTCGTGGCAGACCCAAGAGTTCCAATGACAATTTTAAACTTGGAACACAAGTGACCAAAAAAATTGAAGAGGGCAACACAGTAGGGGCAATTAGGTTACTTACCAGCGAAGACACAATCGCCCCTAGAAATACCGCTACCGCCAACTCGCTGAGAGAGAAGCACCCTCCTAGAGTACCATGGGAACCCACTGCTCAGGACACAAATGTCCCAGACATGGGACCTGTATTCCTCCAAGCGTCAGAGGTATAAAAAGCCATCATGTCATTTCCGCCAGGCTCGGCAGGGGGATACACTGAAGTAAGACCTCAGCACCTCAAGGAGATGGTAAACCCAGTTCTCGGAGAAGTTGCCGAGACACTATTGTCAGAGGTCACGAAGTTTGTCAACGACTGCCTCTCTGGGTTGATCCCAGATACAATTAAACCCTTTTTCTTTGGAGCATCCCTTTGTGCCCTCAAGAAGAAAGATGGTGGAGTCAGACCCATTGCCGTGGGTAACACACTTCGGCGCCTTGTTGCTAGGGCAGCTGTCAGAAAAATTAGCATAGACGCTGCGACGATGCTTCGACCCCATCAACTAGGTTTTGGTGTTCCCCATGGATGTGAAGCAGCAGCTCATGCAGCACGAGCCTATATAAAGCACCTCCCAGAAAATAAGGCATTAATTAAATTAGACTTTAAAAATGCCTTCAACCAGGTAAAAAGGGATGTGGTACTGGAAGCAGTTCGAACAAGCTTTCCTTCTCTACTCCCCTTCGTCTTAGCAGGGTACAGTAGGGAATCGACGCTGCTGTTTGGGGAACATAAAGTTGTTTCTGCAGAAGGTGTCCAGCAGGGAGACCCACTTGCCCCTTTTCTTTTTTGCATGGCTGTTAAAGAGGTCACAAGCAGGTTGACCAGCGAACTCAACATCTGGTTCCTGGACGATGGCACCCTGGCAGGGACACAGGAGTCCCTGCTAGAAGATCTACAGCTGGTGAAATCTAAGGGAGAGGAGTTAGGACTCACCCTAAACCCATTAAAGTGTGAAATCATCTCATCTAGCCAACCAACCATAGATGCAGTGCGAACCATATTGCCAGGAGCCCAAGTGATCTCTCCCACCGACAGTGTGCTGCTAGGGGCACCTCTGGGCTCGAGCGCCATTGAGGTAGTCCTTGAAGAAAAGCTGAACGACCTGAGGAGGATGGAGGGAAGAATGGGGGCTTTGGACGCCCACGATGCTCTGTACCTTCTCACAAGGTGCCTGGCTTTGCCCAGACTGACCTATTTCCTAAGGTGTGCTCCCTCCTTCGACAGCCCAAAATTAACAGAATATGACACACTCCTAAGGTCAATAACCTTGAAAGTGTTAAACCTCTCCCTGCAAGATGACCAATGGGACCAAGCAACGCTCCCCGTTAGACTCGGGGGGGATAGGTATTCGCAAGGCGACACAGTTAGCATTGCCGGCATTCTTATCCTCGACCAGTGCAACAGGTGAATTAGTTACGGAAATACTATCGGAACACCTAAGAGACTTCATTGGGATTCATGATCCCAAATTCGCGGAAGGAGCCGGTCAGTGGGACACTCTTGTCAACTCTCATCCTCGACCGACTTTTCCAAATGACTGCAAACAGTCCAAATGGGATAGCCCCATAGTGGAGAACATCGCCACATCATTGCTGGAGGCAGCTTCCAGGAAGGACAAAGCGCGTCTTCTAGCTGTGCAAGCTCCCCATGCCGGGGACTTCCTGTTGGCAGTCCCTAATTCCGCCTTGGGCACCCGCCTGGACCATCGGACCCTAAGTATTGGTGTTGCTCTGCGCCTTGCCGCCCCTATCTCCACCGAGCACCGGTGTATTTGCGGCCATGCACGGGCAGACCAATACGGCAGCCACGGTCTCATCTGTCGTAAGACACAGGGAAAGATTGCCAGACATGAAGCAGGAAATGACATCATCAAGAGAAGTTTGGCTTCAGCTGGGTGCCCAGCACAAAGGGAACCTCAATTGTGCAGGCCTGACAACAGCCAAAAACGCCCAGATGGAGTCACCCTGCAGCCGTGGAGGGAAGGTAAACAGGTCGTGTGGGACTACACGTGTGCATCCACATTGGCTGATACCTATGTACCTAACAGCGCAGCTGAGGGAGGCGGGGCGGCCACCTTCAGGGAGACCCAGAAAACTAACAAGTACAGGGACCTAGAACGTTGTTACAGGTTCGTGCCAATAGGCTCTGAGACTCTGGGCGCCTGGGGTAAATGTGCACTTAAGTTCCTGAAGGAGCTGGGCGAGGAACTCATTGGGAAGACTAGAGACCCAAGAGCGGCCAGTTTTATGTTCCAGCGCCTCAGTGTCGCTGTTCAGAGGGGAAATGCGTGCTGTATCTTGGGTACGCACCCGACCCCCGAGGAACTGGACGAGGTCTTCGAACACTGATTGGTATATTGTTATATAAGTGTGTGTTTTCTGTAAACTGTAACATTGCAATAAAATAAAAAAAAAAAATAAAATAATAGGGGTGGTAGGAGAGGAAAAGATTAAAGTATTCAGTGAGAATCCACAAGGTCTTCTCTGAACACTATTTTCTTCTTCGAGGATGTGGGTCCCTTTAATTAAACCAGTAGTGGTACCCCTAATATAATATATATATATATATATATATATATATATATATATATATATATATATATATATATATATATATATATATATATATATTTTGTCGGGGTTTACTCGGGTGAGCAACAGTATACTCAAGGTCACTCACCGTAGCCCTGCGGGTCTTCACTCTATCCTCGCGGCGCCACAGTACGCCAGGAGAGTATCCCAGTCAATCCCAACCGGCCTCTGATCGAGAAGGAGTGGGAACACAACTTGTTCGCTTAACTGTTGTATGCCCGCCCCGTCATAGGGCTCTACTACTATCCACAAGGTCGCCAACTGGTGTTTTCAGTGTCCAGTAACACGTCAGTGGTTTTGTTGAATTGTGGTAACAGTGGCAAGAACACACTCAATATGTCTGATATCAGGCAGGTATTTACTTCTATCACTCTCTGCTTTCAGGTATTACATAGCCACAAGAAATATGGAGGGGATGATGGAAACACCGATGTACTGTGTATTTTACTTAAAACTCATTCAAAGACAACACAAGATTATATCAATAAGCAAACAGCTGTTTCAGGCGGGAGTCGCTTGTTCCCACATATAATATGAACTCACTAAGCTGGCAACGCTCCCCCTCTCGTCAATGTCAAAATCAGCTGGGCGACTCCCCCCGCGCGAATGTTTATTGCTCGTTTCCCTGGCGTCACGCGCTCTGTTTCTTTAAGTTCTCAAAGATCACTAGAAGTTCGAACACACAATATTTGCGACAATAGCACATAAATACTTCGCTACACTGATCTTGGGCTCAATCAAACATTTCTATATTAAAGGTGACAATAATTCACTGTCATGGTATTACACACTGCCCTTCATTTAATGATAACGGAGCAAGTATATATCACTGGAGTTCTCAGTAATTCCTTTCGTGGGCGATAACACAATTAATCACTGCACACATGAATGATTGTTCAATACACGAGCATAGACATATATATGTATATGGATGAGTCATAGACATTTATAATGATAATAACATAGTTACTGGGCACATAGCCTAACTCCCAAATACTGGCGTAATGATATATATATATCCTCTCACTATATGATCACATTAAAGTCTCATGAAAGACATTCCCAACACAGTAAATTCATCAATTACTCCGGGTGCCTGCATACACCAATAATAATCATAAATATCGTGAGTACTCTTTATAGTACCACTCTGCACACTAGTGCCTTACTGTGACATAGGTGAGCCTTGCTCACGACATACAAAATACTCAGACTAAATAATATAGCTGACTAAAGGGGAATTTGGGAGGGAAACTAGAATCACCTACTTCCACCTATCCTCCGATGAGAGTTGAGTTGTAGCTCCTGGTCCTGGCTCCTGCCTCGTGTTGGGAACGCCCCCACACACACACTGTCGTGTCCTCCAGGAACTCAATCAACGTCCCACCGTAATCGCGTCGTCTCCGTGCCTTTTCACTGCAGGTCCGTGCTCCTCCTCTACTTCTTGTAGAGTTGGAGTCGGTCTCCCGGCCGTCGACTTCTCCTCCCAGCTATGGCTGGCCGCCTACGTCTCGGCTGCAGTCGTTCGGATTCCCGAATAGTTTTCTTCTTCCTCTGCTTCCCAGTGGCTCGGTTCAGCCACTACGCCGTCACAAACGGGTGAACTGCCTCAGACGTCGTATACGTCACTGCACAGACTTCACTTCTTCTTGCACAGTACCTGTCCTGGAGCACTTGTTGCTCAATATCCCGTCGATTCCCTCTCTGGTCCAACACATGAACGAAGGAAGACCTCACAGAGTACTGGCAGACTTCGGGTGACGCATAAAATCCACGGGAGCGGGAAACAACTGTCAAACTGACAGGACCAATCTTCACATGTCCAACCACCTTGACGTGTCATGTCAGACTGATTCCCTCACGGAGGATTGGCTCATCCACTACGTCATCACTGTGGAGCTATCAGCCGTCGCATACGTCGCTGCCTAGACTCCACTCTTGCACAACACCTGTTCCTGGAGCACTTGTTGCTCAATATCCCATCAATTCCTTCTTCGGTTCAACACATGAACAAAGGAAGACCCCACAGGTGTTGGCAGACCACGGGTGATGCGTAAGTCCTCCGGAGACGGGGTAAACTGTCCAACTGACAGGACCCCCCAGCGCACGTCCGACCTCCTTGACGTGCTGTCTTAGACTCATGGCGCCGCCGTGGCGCTCTGACCGGACCCCCCTTCCTTCGTGACGTCACATTCGCCATGGGAGGTTTTCATTGGCTCCCTGTGCCACCTCGCTGTCGGTGACCAATCTGGTGTCACTGACGTCACACAGTTTTGGCGGCAAAACAAAAGAGCCAGCGCCATATTGGCTTCCTAAAGGGCCTAAACCACAGGCCAAAATACTCTTCTTTTATAAATTTTTCGGCACTTCGAGAACACTACATTCTCCCACATATACCAAACTGATGCCTGCTACGTAGAGAACGCTCGGGTAAAGTGGACATGACTCTTACTGCAGGCGTGGGAGAAATATAAGGGGGGGGGGGGGAACACCGTCACATACCCCTCCCCTTAAAATAAGAGTCATGTCTGGTTAGTGTATACGGGACAGGGCATCTGCTACTACGTTGTCTTCCCATCGGATGAGTTTAATTTCCAACCAGTATTCCTGCCGCCAATGCGAAACGCTCCTTACATATCCGTTGACCGTTCCCACGGTCACTCCTGATGTCCATCGTTCCTTCAGCATGGACAGAGGACTTCGCACCTCGTGTCCATACACCAGCTGGAATGGTGAGAAACCTAACGATTCTACCACTGCGTTACGCATGGCCAACAACGCAGGGCACACTGATTCCTCACACTCAGTTCCCTGCTCTGCGCAGAACACTCTCATCAGCATGTCGTCCTGTACGTAACAATGAGTAGCCCTCTCAGGACCAACACGTCCTCCATCGGCCTCATGAATCAATTCGGGGAACTCTATCTGCTGCAACTCTCCAAGACGAGTGCGGTCCACCCCGAGAGAACTGGCGAGGGTCACCTGTAACTCGTCATCCGGGCTGCTTTCGCCCTCCACTCGTTCTCCGGGTTCCATGAAGAGGTGATCGATTTCCGGACTGTCGGACGTCTCCTCGTCAGCCCTATCAGATCCACACCCTCCGTGCCCTTCGCACTGCCTCGGCATCACAGCACAAACCGGGAACGCCCCCGTGGCGATTCCTTTCTCGTCCCCACAGGCGCCTAACACTCCGCCTGTCTCCTCATAGTGCTCTATGCACTCCTCGCCTTTCGCGAGATTCGGGAGGACATATCCTCCACATGCGTCATTTCCCAATATGACCTGTGCCTCCATCTTGGGCATTGATGCACAGACCCCCACCACTAGGGTCTGGTAGCCATAATCAGAATTCAGAGTCACCTGGTGTAGGGGCATCCTCACTGGGCCTCCCACAGTGGTCACACTTGCCATCCCCACACTGGTACTCTCGTAACCCTCGGGGAACAGGGTTTCACTCACCAGGGTAAAATCTGCCCCAGTGTCTCTTAATATCTTCACCGGGATGGGGTCTGCGTCCCCCATCCTTACGGTTCCCTCACACACGAATGGGTGAACTCTTTTCTCCCCACTCAGTACGGGTACATCCCGCACCCACTCGGCTATCTGGTCCTCGACCCTCACGAAAGCAACGTTTCCCCGCTGCTCAGGGTGTCTGCATTCCCGCGCGACGTGTCCGAATATTCCGCAGTTGTAGCAGCGGACCCTTCTTCGGTGGGTCTTCCTCGCGCTATTCATCGACTCCTTGGTTTCGGCAACAACTCTAGAGCTCTCAGCTTGGGACTTCTTTACCGGCTCCACAGCACTCTTTGAGCCTTTCCTGTCTCCACTCGAGAGATAGGACTCAGGAGAACTCGCTCCTGTCCTCCATCCGTCAGTCCTTCTATAACTTCTACCATTTCCGGAGTGTTTGGTCGGTCGGTGCCGTCCCTCTCGGTGTGGTCGCAGAGCTTCTTCCAGCATGTCGGCTTTGTCGGCTGCGGCTCTCAGGTCCTTAATATCCGCCTCCTTTACTCTAACCCTGATCTCAGGAGAGAGCACGGACATAAACTTCTCCATGACCATTAGCCTCTTGACCTCTTCAGCCGACCTCGCTTCTTCAGACTCCAGCCACTTAAGGAACTTTCTCTCCATGTCCCTCGCCGTCTCCGCATAAGACTTTCCTGGCGAACGGGTATATTCCCTGAATCTCTTCCTGTAACATTCCGGCGTGAGCTTGAAAGAATGGAGCACAGCTCTCTTTACAGCATAGTAGTTGGTGCACTCTTGGAGGTCGAGCATATTGTAGGCTTCACGAGCTTCACCGGTGAGCCTACCCTGAACCAGCTCCGCCCACTCCGCCCTCGGCCATCTCTTCAAAGTAGCAACCCTTTCGAAGTGGTCGAAGAAACCTTCAGCTTCATTTGGTACAAAGACCGGCAAATCTCGCTCCCTCACTCGGCGGTCCTCCTGCTGTGGCGGAGCAGGGGGAGCTAGCCCTAGCTCAGCTCGCCTCAGCTCCACATCCTTGTTAGCTTCTATCTCCTGCTGTCTCATTCTAGCTTCTAGCTCGTCTTTGCGCTGCTGTGCTTCTGCTTCTCGCTCTTCTTTGCGCTGCCGTGCCTCTCGCTCCTCACGCTTCAGCTGTGTTTCTTGCTGCTCACGCTTCAGCTGTGCTTTTCGCTCCTCACGCTTCAGCTGTGCTTCTGCTTCTCACTCTTCTTTGCGCTGCTGTGCCTCTCGCTCCTCACGCTTCAGCTGTGCTTCTCGCTCCTCACGCTTCAGCTGTGCTTCTGCTTCTCGCTCTTCCTGCTTCAGTTGTGCTTCCAGCTGCAGCTTCATTATCTCCAGCTTAACGCTGTGCCTGCTGCCGCTGAATCCCCTGCTGCTCCCACCAATGCTCAGGTGTTCTCCCATACTGGCAGGTGTCTGTGGCCGTTCCTCCCCCAAAGCTTCGTCTCGTGCCCTGAGCTGTGCCATGATCTCCAGTCTTCTCTCTCCCACTCTGAAAGATTTCAACTTTATCCCAAAATGGTCTGCTATTGCCTGTAACTGTGCCTTGGTGCACTCCTCCAGCACCTGCTCATCTCTAGTGTCAATGAACCTTGTTACTTTATCATCCTCCATCTTGTGCTATGAGTAATAACCTGTACCTGATACCTAATACCACTGCAAAGTACCACAACTGCAACCTTTATCTTGATCGTGATCCTGGCGAGGTCGCCAATGTCGGGGTTTACTCGGGTGAGCAACAGTATACTCAAGGTCACTCACCGTAGCCCTGCGGGTCTTCACTCACTGAAGTGAGTGAAGTACTCGCGGCGCCACTGTATGCCAGGAGAGTATCCCAGTCAATCCCAACCGGCCTCTGATCGAGAAGGAGTGGGAACACAACTTGTTCACTTAACTGTTGTATGCCCGCCCCGTCATAGGGCTCTACTACTATCCACAAGGTCGCCAACTGGTGTTTTCGGTGTCCAGTAACACGTCAGTGGTTTTGTTGAATTGTGGTAACAGTGGCAAGAACACACTCAATATGTCTGATATCAGGCAGGTATTTACTTCTATCACTCTCTGCTTTCAGGTATTACATAGCCACAAGAAATATGGAGGGGATGATGGAAACACCGATGTACTTTGTATTTTACTTAAAACTCATTCAAAGACATCACAAGATTATATCAATAAGCAAACAGCTGTTTCAGGCGGGAGTCGCTTGTTCCCACATATAATATGAACTCACTAAGCTGGCAACGCTCCCCCTCTCGTCAATGTCAAAATCAGCTGGGCGACTCCCCCCGCGCGAATGTTTATTGCTCGTTTCCCTGGCGTCACGCGCTCTGTTTCTTTAAGTTCTCAAAGATCACTAGAAGTTCGAACACACAATATTTGCGACAATAGCACATAAATACTTCGCTACACTGATCTTGGGCTCAATCAAACATTTCTATATTAAAGGTGACAATAATTCACTGTCATGGTATTACACACTGCCCTTCATTTAATGATAACGGAAGCAAGTATATATCACTGGAGTTCTCAGTAATTCCTTTCGTGGGCGATAACACAATTAATCACTGCACACATGAATGATTGTTCAATACACGAGCATAGACATATATATGTATATGGATGAGTCATAGACATTTATAATGATAATAACATAGTTACTGGGCACATAGCCTAACTCCCAAATACTGGCGTAATGATATATATATATATCCTCTCACTATATGATCACATTAAAGTCTCATGAAAGACATTCCCAACACAGTAAATTCATCAATTACTCCGGGTGCCTGCATACACCAATAATAATCATAAATATCGTGAGTACTCTTTATAGTACCACTCTGCACACTGGTGCCTTACTGTGACATAGGTGAGCCTTGCTCACGACATACAAAATACTCAGACTAAATAATATAGCTGACTAAAGGGGAATTTGGGAGGGAAACTAGAATCACCTACTTCCACCTATCCTCCGATGAGAGTTGAGTTGTAGCTCCTGGTCCTGGCTCCTGCCTCGTGTAGGGAACGCCCCCACACACACTGTCGTGTCCTCCAGGAACTCAATCAACGTCCCACCGTAATCGCGTCGTCTCCGTGCCTTTTCACTGCAGGTCCGTGCTCCTCCTCGACTTCTTGTAGGGTTGGAGTCGGTCTCCCGGCCGTCGACTTCTCCTCCCAGCTATGGCTGGCCGCCTATGTCTCGGCTGCAGTCGTTCGGATTCCCGAATAGTTTTCTTCCTCTGCTTCCCAGTGGCTCGGTTCAGCCACTACGCCGTCACAAACGGGTGAACTGCCTCAGACGTCGTATACGTCACTGCACAGACTTCACTTCTTCTTGCACAGTACCTGTCCTGGAGCACTTGTTGCTCAATATCCCGTCGATTCCCTCTCTGGTCCAACACATGAACGAAGGAAGACCTCACAGAGTACTGGCAGACTTCGGGTGACGCGAAAAATCCACGGGAGCGGGAAACAACTGTCAAACTGACAGGACCAATCTTCGCACGTCCAACCACCATGACGTGTCGTGTCAGACTGATTCCCTCACGGAGGATTGGCTCATCCACTACGTCATCACTGTGGAGCTATCAGCCGTCGCATACGTCGCTGCCTAGACTCCACTCTTGCACAACACCTGTTCCTGGAGCACTTGTTGCTCAATATCCCGTCAATTCCTTCTTCGGTTCAGCACATGAACGAAGGAAGACCCCACAGGTGTTGGCAGACCACGGGTGATGCGTAAGTCCTCCGGAGATGGGGTAAACTGTCCAACTGACAGGACCCCCCAGCGCACGTCCGACCTCCTTGACGTGCTGTCTTAGACTCATGGCGCCGCCGTGGCGCTCTGACCGGACCTCCCTTCCTGTGTGACGTCACATTCGCCATGGGAGGTTTTCATTGGCTCCCTGTGCCACCTCGCTGTCGGTGACCAATCTGGTGTCACTGACGTCACACAGTTTTGGCGGGAAAACAGAAGAGCCAGCGCCATATTGGCTTCCTAAAGGGCCTAAACCACAGGCCAAAATACTCTTCTTTTATAAATTTTTCGGCACTTCGAGAACACTACATTCTCCCACACATACCAAACTGATGCCTGCTACGTAGAGAACGCTCGGGTAAAGTGGACATGACTCTTACTGCAGGCGTGGGAGAAATATAAGGGGGGGGACCACCGTCACAATATATATATATATATTTATATATATAAATATATATATATATATATATATATATATATATATATATATATATATATATATATATATATATATATATATATATATATATATATGTCGTACCTAGTAGCCAGAACGCACCTCTCAGTCTACTATGCAAGGCCCGATTTGCCTAATAAGCCAAGTTTTCCTGAATTAATATATTTTCTCTAATTTTTTTCTTATGAAATGATAAAGCTGCCCATTTCATTATGTATGAGGTTAATTTTTTTTTTATTGGGGTTAAAATTAATGTAGATATATGACCAAACCTAACCAACCCTACCTAACCTAACCTAACCTATCTTTATAGGTTAGGTTAGGTTAGGTAGCCGAAAAAGTTAGGTTAGGTTAGGTTAGGTAGGTTAGGCAGTCGAAAAAACATTAATTCATGAAAACTTGGCTTATTACGCAAATCGGGCCTTGCATAGTAGGCTGAGAAGTGCGTTCTGGCTACTAGGTACGACATATATATATATATATATATATATATATATATATATATATATATATATATATATATATATATATATATATATATATATATATATATATATATGTCGTATCTAGTAGCCAGAACGCACTTCTCAGCCTACTATGCAAGGCCCGATTTGCCTAATAAGCCAAGTTTTCCTTAAATAATATATTTTCTCTAATTTTTTTCTTATGAAATGATTAAGCTTCCCATTTCATTATGTTTAAGGACAATTTTTTTTTTATTGATGTTAAAATTAACATAGATATATGACCAAGCCTAACCAACCCTACCTAACCTAACCTAACCTATCTTTATAGGTTAGGTTAGGTTAGGTAGCCGAAAAAGTTACGTTAGGTTAGGTTAGGTTAGGTAGGTTAGGTAGTCGAAAAAGAATTAATTCATGAAAACTTAGCTTATTAGGCAAATCGGGCCTTGCATAGTAGGCTGAGAAGTGCGTTCTGGCTTTTAGGTACGACATATATATATATATATATATATATATATATATATATATATATATATATATATATATATATATATATATATATTTTATTAAATATGACCGAAAAAGTAAGATTAATAATTCTAACACGAATTTTCTCAATCTTTCGTACATTATGCTTCACTGTTGGAGGTAAATCAAAAATCACTTCTCCAAAATTTATTTTTATTTCTAGTCTGACGCGACACGGGCGCGTTTCGTAAAACTTATTACATTTTCAAAGACTTCACAACTACACAACTGATTAGAACTTGCGTTTCCCTG
Source organism: Procambarus clarkii (assembly GCF_040958095.1). NCBI lineage: Eukaryota > Metazoa > Arthropoda > Malacostraca > Decapoda > Cambaridae > Procambarus > Procambarus clarkii. The sequence continues at coordinate 9,939,207 of NC_091196.1, forward strand.
ATTTTATATCTACATTTGAGTGAGGTGGGAAGGGTGATGTGGCATTACATTTGAGTAAGGTGGGAAGGATGATGTGGCATTAGAGGATATTAATAGGGTATTAAAAGTATCAACACAAGACAGAACACGAAACAATGGATATTGAATAGAAGTGTTTGTAGAAAGCCTATTGGTCCATATTTCTTGATGCTTCTATATTGGAGCGGAGTCTTGAGGTGGGTAGAATATAGTTGTGCAATAATTGGCTGTTGATTGCTGGTGTTGACTTCTTGATGTGTAGTGCCTCGCAAACGTCGAGCCGCCTGCTATCGCTGTATCTATCGATGATTTCTGTGTTGTTTACTAGGATTTCTCTGGCGATGGTTTGGTTATGGGAAGAGATTATATGTTCCTTAATGGAGCCCTGTTGTTTATGCATCGTTAAACGCCTAGAAAGAGATGTTGTTTTCTTGCCTATATACTGGGTTTTTTGGAGCTTACAGTCCCCAAGTGGGCATTTGAAGGCATAGACGACGTTAGTCTCTTTTAAAGCGTTCTGTTTCGTGTCTGGAAACAGAAATAAAATATGTCTACAGGAAAGACTGCTACCAAAATATACTAATATATATATATATATATATATATATATATATATATATATATATATATATATATATATATATATATATATATATATATATATATATAGACATATGTCGTACCTAATAGCCAGAACGCACTTCTCAGCCTACTATTCAAGGCCCGATTTGCCTAATAAGCCAAGTTTTCATGAATTATTGTTTTTTCGTCTACCTAACCTACCTAACCTAACCTAACCTAGCTTTTTTTGGCTACCTAACCTAACCTTACCTATAAATATAGGTTAGGTTAGGTTAGGTAGGGTTGGTTAGGTTCGGTCATATATCTACGTTAATTTTAACTCCAATAAAAAAAAATTTACCTCATACATAGAGAAAAGGGTTGCTTTATCATTTCATAAGAAAAAAACTATAGTAAATATATTAATTCAGGAAAACTTGGCTTATTAGGCAAATCGGGCCTTGAATAGTAGGCTGAGAAGTGAGTTCTGGCTACTAGGTACGACATATATATATATATATATATATATATATATATATATATATATATATATATATATATATATATATATATATATATATATATATATAATATATATATATATATATAATATATATATATATATATATATAAATATATATATATATGTTTATATATATATATATATATATATATATATATATATATATATATATATATATATATATATATATATATATATATATATATATATGTCGTACCTAGTAGCAAGAACGCACTTCTCAGCCTACTAAGCAAGGCCAAATTTGCCTAATAAGCCAAGTTTTCATGAATTATTTGTTTTTCCACTACCTAACCTACCTAACCTAACCTAACCTAACTTTTTGGGCTACCTAACCAAACCTAACCTATAAAGATAGGTTAGGTTAGGTTAGGTAGGGTTGGTTAGGTTGGTCATATATCTACGTTAATTTTAACTCCAATTAAAAAAAATTGACCTCCTACATAATGAAATGGGTCGCTTTATCATTTCATACGAAAAAAATTAGAGAAAATATATTAATTCAGGAAAACTTGGCTTATTAGGCAAATTTGGCCTTGCATAGTAGGCTGAGAAGTGCGTTCTGGCTACTAGGTACGACATATATATATATATATATATATATATATATATATATGTCGTACCTAGTAGCCAGAATGCACTTCTCAGCCTACTATTCTAGGCCCGATTTGCCTAATAAGCCAAGTTTTCATGAATTAATTGTTTTTCGACTACCTAACCTACCTAACCTAACCTAACCTAACTTTTCCGGCTACCTAACTTAACCTAACCAATAAAGATAGGTTAGGTTAGGTTAGGTAGGGTTGGTTAGGTTCGGTCATATATCTACGTTAATTTTAACACAAATAAAAAAAACTGACCTCATACATCATGAAATGGGTAGCTTTATCATTTCATAAGAAAAAAATTTGAGAAAATATATTAATTCAGGAAAACTTGGCATATTAGGCAAATCAGGCCTTGCATTGTAGGCCGAGAACGACGTTCTGGCTACTAGGTACAACATATATATATATATATATATATGTCGTACCTAGTAGCCAGAACTCACTTCTCAGCCTACTATTCAAGGCCCGATTTGCCTAATAAGCCAAGTTTTCCTGAATTAATATATTTACTATAATTTTTTTCTTATGAAATGATAAAGTAACCCTTTTCTCTATGTATGAGGTCAATTTTTTTTTATTGGAGTTAAAATTAACGAAGATATATGACCGAACCTAACCAACCCTACCTAACCTAACCTAACCTATATTTATAGGTAAGGTTAGGTTAGGTAGCCAAAAAAAGCTAGGTTAGGTTAGGTTAGGTAGGTTAGGTAGACGAAAAAACATTAATTCATGAAAACTTGGCTTATTAGGCAAATCGGGCCTTGAATAGTAGGCTGAGAAGTGCGTTCTGGCTATTAGGTACGACATATATATATATATATATATATATATATATATATATATATATATATATATATATATATATATATATATATATATATATATATATATATATATATATATATATATATATATATATATATATATAACTGAAAACTCACACCCCAGAAGTGACTCGAACCCATACTCCCAGAAGCAACGCAACTGGTATGTACAAGACGCCTTAATCCACTTGACCATCACAACCGGACAAATTTCAGTTTTCAGTTGCATATGTCCTGGGGACCATTCAGGCTTGTTCGCATATATATATATATATATATATATATATATATATATATATATATATATATATATATATATATATATATATATATATATTTTATATATATATATATTTTATATATATATATATATATATATATATATATATATTTATATATATATATATATATATATATATATACATATATATATATAAATATATACATATTTATATATATGTCGTACCTATTAGCCAGAACGCACTCCTCTGCCTAGTATGCAAGGCCCAATTTGCCTAATAAGCCAAGTTTTCCTGAATTCATATATTTTCTCAAATTTTTTTCTTATGAAACGATAAAGCTACCCATTTCATTATGTATGAGGTCAATTTTTTTTAATTGGAGATAAAATTAATGTATATATATGACCGAACCTAACCACCCCTACCTAACCTAACCTAACTTATCTTTATATGTTAGGTTAGGATAGGTATCCGAAAAAGTTAGGTTAGGTTAGGTTAGGTAGGTTAGGTAGTCGAAAAAACATTAATTCATGAAAACTTGGCTTATTAGGCAAATCGGGCCTTGCATAGTAGGCTGAGAAGTGCGTTCTGGCTACTAGGTACGACATATATATATATATATATATATATATATATATATATATATGTCGTACCTAGTAGCCAGAACTCACTTTTTGGCCTGCTATTCAAGGCCCGATTTGCCTAATAAGCCAAGTTTTCCTGAATTAATATATTTTTTCTAATTTTTTTCTTATGAAATGATAAAGCTACCCATTTCATTATGTATGAGGTCATTTTTTTTTATTGGAGTTAAAATTAACGTAGATATATGACCGATCCTAACCAACCCTACCTAACCTAACCTAACCTATCTTTATAGGTTAGGTTTGGTTAGGTAGCCGAAAAAGTTAGGTTAGGTTAGGTTAGGTAGGTTAGGTAGTCGAAAAACAATTAATTCATGAAAACTTGGCTTATTAGGCAAATCGGGCCTTGCATAGTAGGCTGAGAAGTGCGTTCTGGCTATTAGGTACGACATATATATATATATATATATATATATATATATATATATATATATATATATATATATATATATATATATATATATATATATATATATATATATATATATATATATATATATATATATATATATATATATATATTATTAAATATGACCGAAAAAGTAAGATTAATAATTCTAACACGAATTTTCTCAATCTTTCGTACATTTCTTTTCACTGTTGGAGGTAAATCAAAAATCAATTCTCCAAAATTCATTTTTATTTCTAGTCTGACGCGACACGAGCGCGTTTCGTAAAACTTATTACATTTTCAAAGACTTTAGATTACAAATACACAACTGAATAGAACTTACGCATCTCCGATTTTATATCTACATTTGAGTGAGGTGGATGGGGTGAGGTGGCATTAATAGGGTATTAATTTCATCAACACAAGACAGAACAAGAGGTGGCATTAATAGGGTATTAATTTCATCAACACAAGACAGAACACGAAACAATGGGTATTGAATAGAAGTGTTTGTAGAAAGCCTATTGGTCCATATTTATTGATGCTTCTATATTGGAGCGGAGTCTTGAGGTGGGTAGAATATAGTTGTGCATTAATTGGCTGTTGATTGCTGGTGTTGACTTCTTGATGAAGTATACACATCAGTATACACATAATGTGTATACACATCAGATGTGTATACACATCAAGAAGTCAACACCAGCAATCAACAGCCAATTAATGCACAACTATATTCTACCCACCTCAAGACTCCGCTCCAATATAGAAGCATCAATAAATATGGACCAATAGGCTTTCTACTTTACACTTCTATTCAATACCCATTGTTTCGTGTTCTGTCTTGTGTTGATGAAATTAATACCCTATTAATGCCACCTCTTGTTCTGTCTTGTGTTGATGAAATTAATACCCTATTAATGCCACCTCACCCCATCCACCTCACTCAAATGTAGATATAAAATCGGAGATGCGTAAGTTCTATTCAGTTGTGTATTTGTAATCTAAAGTCTTTGAAAATGTAATAAGTTTTACGAAACGCGCTCGTGTCGCGTCAGACTAGAAATAAAAATGAATTTTGGAGAATTGATTTTTGATTTACCTCCAACAGTGAAAAGAAATGTACGAAAGATTGAGAAAATTCGTGTTAGAATTATTAATCTTACTTTTTCGGTCATATTTAATAATATATGTCTACAGGAAATATATATATATATATATATATATATATATATATATATATATATATATATATATATATATATATATATATATATATATATATAATACCATGCCCAAGATAACCAACCGAGTGCTGGCGTGGGGATGGAAATAGCCTCAGCTACCATTCTCTTTTGTCTGGTCTTGTTGGTTGAGTGGTTAAGGGATCCTGTGCATCAGATGCATTGCTTCTGGCAGTATGGGTTCCAGTCACTTCTGGGGTGTGAGTTTTCAGTCGCATATATGCCTGGAGACCGTTCAGGCATGTTCGCATTTTTGTTCCTCATGTGTGCCCCAAAATATGAGGTGATTTGATAAAATATCAAGCCCAAGATTACCAACCGAGTGCCGGCAGAGGGATGGAAATAGCCTCGGCTACCATCCTCTTTTTTCCGGTCGTGTTGGTCGAGTGGTTAAGGGATCCTGTACATCGGATGCATTGCTTCTGGCAGTATGGGTTCGCATCACTTCTGGGGTGTGAGTTTTCAGTGGCATTTATACCTGGAGACCGTTCAGGCTTGTTCACATTTGTGTTCCTCACGTGTGCCCCAATGAATGAGGTGATTTGATAAAATACCATGCTCAAGATTACCAACCGAGTGCCGGCGTGGGGATGGAAATAGCCTCGCTACCATCCTCTTTTGTCTGGCCGTGTTGGTCAAGTGGTTAAGGGATCCTGTACATCAGATGCATTGCTTCTGGCAGTATGGGTTCGAGTCACTTCTGGGGTGTGAGTTTTCAGTGGCATATATGCCTGGAGACCGTTCAGGCTTGTTTGTATATATATATATATATATATATATATATATATATATATATATATATATATATATATATATATATATATATATATATATATATATATATATATATATATATATATATATATATATATTGTGACGGTAAAGCGTTGGTGTTCGGCTGTTTCAAAAGCTAGGGGCAGGGCCTCGTCACATTAGAGAGAAAAAAAGAGAAAAGCTGGAACTTTCGTCTGTGGTAAGGTAATGGGAAGACACACAAAACACAAGTAAATTTAACAATGAAATTTTAATTACGTTAGAAAAACAAGACATGAATAAAGTTAAGCATATAATATAAAAGGACAAGTCAACAAACAACATAATATGAATAATCACTGGCAAATGAAAAGTTACGTTAAGACAAGAGAGTTACAGTGATAGCAAAATAAATATGAATGGAGCTGGAATATTGGCTTCGAGCTGCCACCTCCCTTAGTACACGAAAGCCAAGGCTTAGTCTACCAGCGAGATATGTCAACTGCAAGGAGCACTGAGATATTCTGACAATACTGGGCCACTGCAGCCCAGACATCAACTTGTGGCGGAGGGCAGGTGCGACGGGACACCAGCCAATCAGCGACAGGCAGGCCGAGTGGTCATGCACAGCGACAAGCAGTTTGCCGGTTTACGGTGGCGGTAGGTAGCAGGTGTGCCGGTGTGCTGGATACGTTTTGCTCTCTGGGCAAAACGTTTTGGAGATACTTGCTGGACGTATCTTCTATATTATCTTTTGTTGTTACGTACTTTGAAGGGAAGAGCAGGCTCAATCTCTCTTAAAGAGATTATCTTCACAACTCTCCCCCGAAGCCTGCGGTTCTGGAAGAAGTATGTCATCATGTGGTGGAGTAATAGGTGGAGTTGCTTCTACTTCATAAACTCTGGAGAGGGCGTCGGCTATGATGTTGTCAGAACCCTTGATATAGTGGATCTCCAGGTTGAAATCTTGTAGATATAAAGCCCATCGTAGAAGACGCTGGTTAGTGAATTGGGCTTGATGTAAGAAGCGAAGAGGGTTCTGGTCTGAGAAGATGGTGGTAGACCTGGCACCTTGTAGGTATGGAGCAAAGTGCTGGAAATTCAGGACAATGGATAGTAGCTCCTTTTCAATAGTGCTGTAGTTCCTCTGGTGGGGTTTCAATTTGTAGCTGTAGTAGCTGACAGGTAGAACCTCCTCGCCTCGTTGCTGCATCAGGACACCACCAACGCCGGTACCACTGGCGTCGACATGAAGGACGAAAGGCTTGGTGATATCCAGGTTGATGGTGAGACCGTCGGTCAGGAGCTTGGCGAACAGTCGTCGCAGCTGGAGCAGATGTTCACTCCAGGTGTTGGATGCTACGACGATATCATCCAAATAGGCGTACGTGTTATCCAAGCCCTGGATGACACGGTTGACAGCTCTCTGAAAGGTGGCCGGGGCATTACATAGTCCGAAAGGAAGGCGTTCATATCTGAAAAGTCCAAAAGGAGTGATAAAGGCAGATATTTCTTTGGCTCGCTCCGTTAAACACACTTGGTAATACCCCTTAAGCAAGTCCACTTGGGACAAGTACTGGGCATTACCAATGGCGTGAAGAATGTCATCTATCCTTGGCAAGGGGTATGCATCCTTGACAGTCACATTATTTAACTTACGGTAGTCAGTGCACAGTCTCACCTTACCTTGGGGTTTTGGCACCAAGATACAGGGTGAGGCCCAGGGGGACTCACAAGGTGTAGCCAGTCCATGATCCAAGAGGTACTGCACCTCGGCACGCATGACTTCCTTCTTGCTAGGGCTGATTCGGTAGAAGGGTTGACGAATCGGCCGGGTGTCAGGGAGCAGTTGGATGTCGTGCTGGGTAACATTACACTCTTGGGGGTCATCTCGGAACAACTCCTGATGTTCTTTGAAGAGCTTGACGAGAGGTGCACTATGATTGTCCTGAAAATTGTTTGGAAGATCAGTAAGGATTTCTGAATTTGAAAGCGCTGACTCCTTGTCAGTGCTTTCGGGAGGAGAAGCAGGGAAGGTCTCACTGTGGATGTATGGTTCTGTAAAGGCAGAGTAATTAAGCACGACAGTGGGAGGAGTACCGTTATATAGCTTCAGGAGGTTGACGTGGCATAGCTGGGTCTTCCGCCGCCTATCTGGAGTCTCTAGAACGTAGTTATGGTTGTTTCTGCACTCCTTGATGCGGTAGGGTCCTGAAAACCTGTTTTGTAAAGGAGAACCTGGGATAGGGAAGTAAGCAAGTACGAAGTCTCCCGGCTTAAATTTTCTTACTTTGCTGGTCTGGTCGTAATGAGTCTTCATCCTCTCCTGCGCTTTCAATAGATTATCTTGGGCAAAACTGTGGACTCTCTCTAGAATGTGTTGTAGGTTTTGAAGAAACTGGGGCACATTCTGATGCTCACTGAAGGTGGCATCACGTAGAGAGTTTTTGAAAGCCTTGAGGGGAGTACGGCACTTACGTCCGTAGAGCATCTCAAAAGGAGATACTCCTGGGGACTCATTGGGAAGACTTCTATATATGCACATTATCAGATCAATTTGCTTATCCCAATCCTTAAAGGTTTCATTACAAAACTTCTTCAGGAGTGCTTTAATAGTCTGATGACTACGCTCAAGAGAACCCTGTGGAGCAGGATGATAGGGGCTGGACAATACCTGTTTGATGTTGAACTCCTCCAGTGTCCTTTTGAAGAGATCACTGGTGAAGTTGGTGCCACAGTCGCTCTGAACCTCCCTGGGAAATCCATACTGGGTGAAGATCTTCAATAAGTGCTTCACAACCGTAGCAGCCGTAATGTTCTTTACTGGAACTGCTATGGGGAATCTGGTGGTAGGACACAGGATGGTTAAGATATAGGTGTTACCTGAACTGGTCCGAGGTAAAGGACCAACACAGTCTATAATAAGTCTGTGGAAAGGTTCCGCAGGCACCTGTATGGGAATCAGTGGCGCTCTGGGAATAGAGATGTTCGGTTTACCTGCCATCTGACATGTATGACACTGTTTGACGTACTGTTTGACGCTATTTACCATACCTGGCCAGTAGTAGTCTTGACGGATTCCATGGTAGGTCTTGTTGAATCCGTAGTGGGAGAGTGCTCCGTGGTCCAGGTGTAGAATAGTGGGCCGCAGGCTGGCAGGAATCACAAGTTGTTCGACGTTGGCCCAATCGTCCTCCTCCTTCAGTTTACTGGGTCTATATCTGCGGTAGAGCAACTCGTTCTCTAGGAAGAACCCAAGAATACTGTCGGGTTGAGTCTCAGCCTGGAAAAATAATGGTGTCAAGGTAAGATCTTCCCTCTGTAACTTACGGAACTCCAACTTGGTCAGATTCGGGGATAGTTTCTGAGGGTCTTGAGGGACAGCGGTGGCAGTAGAGTCAGCTGGCTGTGGTCGTGCGGCTTGTGCACGGGTGGTCACTGGAACTGGAGGAGAAACTTCATCACTCTCTTGAACCTTTGCTGGAACATACTCAAATATAGGATTATCCGTCACAGAGGTACACACCTGGGGTTTGTCTATGACGATCAGGTTGGTCGGTTGCAGGTCTTCTGCCAAGTCGTTGCCCAGGAGAAGTTGCACTCCAGGCATGGGAAAAGGCTTTTCCCTGACGGCGACTTGGACTTCTCCGGTCACGAAGGGACAATCCAGGTGGACTCTGGCGAGAGGATAAGGAGTGGTAGCAGTGAGGTCAGTGATGAAGACAGTTTCTCCGGTGTAGGCGATGTTGGGCACAGCCGACTTCAAAATAATCAATTGAAGAGCCGCTGTGTCCCTCAAGATCTTCAATTTGAAACGTCCCTCCGGATTTGAACCGTTGGCAGAGACAGTTCCAGTATACAGGTGTTTACTGAAAAGAGAAAGATCATTAACATGAACACCAACATTCATCACAGGCTTACCGGACTTAGGAGGAGTTGGTTTGGGTTTTGGCGTTTCGGTGGTTCCTTTGTATTGAGACTTACCACATTTATCTATGGTATGTCCATAGAGTCTACAATACTTACAGTACAATTGCGAGCCAGCTTGATCGGTACTCACTTTCTCGTAACTGTACCACGACTTCTTACTGGAGGATGGTTCTGGTGTCAGCCGGTGGATGAGGCTGTAAGTGTCAGCCGACTTAGCACACTTTAGGTAGTCGGTTTCTTCTTTATCTGCTAAATATAGACGGACAGGAGGCGGCACACGCCTCAAGAATTCTTCAACTAGCATAAGGTTGACGAGTTCTGCATAGGTAGAGACATGTGCTGCTTCCAGCCATTTCATAAAATATCTCCTTTTTGTATTAGCAAACTAGAGAAAGGTAGTGGTACTTGCCTTCATGTGGTCACGGAATTTCCTTCGATAACTTTCGGTGGAGAGGAAGTAGGCGTCCAACACTGCTTGTTTCAGAGTCTGGTAGTCATTCTCAGACGCCAAAGTACTGAGTGTAACTGCAGCTCTACCTGTAAGATGTACTCTGAGAAGTGTGGCCCATTGGTCGGCAGGCCAACTGAGTTGATTAGCAAGGGTTTCAAAGGTGGTGAAAAACACGTCAACTTCTGTTTCTACGAATGATGGCATTAACTTACTTGCATGTGATATAATAAAACTGATGTGAAGATTGGCGGTAGCTTGTTGGCGTTGAGCGAGGTGCGAAGTTTCCAACGCGAATTCTTGTTTACGACATTCCATAGTCAATGTTGCTTGTTGTCTGTCGTGTTCGTGTTGAATCTCCAATTGGCGTTGTTTTGTTTCAAGCTGTACTCGTTCCCGCTCACGGAGTATTGCAACCTCACGTTCCTGGAGGGCGATTTCACGTTCGTGTTCTTCTTTCCTCAAGGCAGCTTCACGTTCCTTGAGGGCGATTTCACGTTCTTGTTCTTCCTTTCTTATGGCAGCTGTTTCCCTTTGTTGCTCGAGGGCTTCTCTTTGCATGACAGCTGCTTCCCTTTGCTGCTCGCGTTCAATCTTGGCCAGCTCTAGTTTGAGTTTCATCGTTGCCAAATCAGTTTTATCTGCAATAAAGTAAGTTTCGTGAGTTTCAGAGTCTATCTTACCTTGCTCTAAGAAGTGATCCAGTAACAGGTTGTGTATTTCATTTTTGTTGGTTTGGTAGGGAACTGTTAGTTGATACTCATGTGCAAGAGTTTGTAATTCAGCCCTCTTGGCATGACTTAAAGTCCCTATTGCACCTGCTGGATCTGCACGGAAAGCTTGGAGACGAAACATTGTGAAATTAGCAAATAAATGCACAACGAATATACCGTTGTGATATGGTGAATGTCAGAAACAGGACAACGTGGCAACTGGTACCTATCCTGTGGAATCTTTAACAATTAAAGTTAATTACAAGATGTTAAATGATTAATTAAATCAAGGTCGCAGGAAATCTTGTACCCGGTACTCATGTAAGAGGATAAGGGCAAGAAAATCCTACTAAACAAGCGAAACTGAGTTTCTAAAACAAATGAAACAGTTAATTGTCTCAAAAGTAAAATTGGTAGTCCAAGAATGTAGGCATACCTTGCCGAGTCTCTATAGGACATAAGCAAGTTTTTCCCACTGAAATTAATATGATACTTACAGAATTAGCGAACTTTTGTGCTCTGAAAAAGAAAGCTAATTCCCTACCAATGTATGTATCATCATCTCTGACCGACGTGTAGGGGTGCGAGGTGTCAACTGGTGACGAGAACTACTGCTGAGGTCCCAATTCAGCTACTAAAGTTCATGCTAGAGGAACTATGGCCCTCTTTATCCTCCTACTGTCAGATTGCAGAAGATTAGGTGCACTTGACCCGGGGGCAGACCACAGTACCAGGGTACCAATATGATGATCTGTCGAAAGTATGAGAAATATCCTAGGGACAAAAGATGGTAAACACGAGTAATAACACGGAGGGAGAGATGACCAATTAAGAGAATGACTGAGGCCTACAGTCACCACGTAATCCAAAGTTGTCTCACCTTCACCATATGCTACTCTCGGAATGCACAATACACACAGCACCATATAAAAATAAAATTGAATATGAAAAATAGTAAAAAGCTACGTTACCAAAGCCAAATACGCTTACCATAAATTTACTACTTGGCACCAGTACCTGAGTGAAGCTCCTAGGGCAGGCCCCCACTTTAATGTGACGGTAAAGCGTTGGTGTTCGGCTGTTTCAAAAGCTAGGGGCAGGGCCTCGTCACATTAGAGAAAAAAAAGGAGAAAAGCTGGAACTTTCGTCTGTGGTAAGGTAATGGGAAGACACACAAAACACAAGTAAATTTAACAATGAAATTTTTATTACGTTAGAAAAACAAGACATGAATAAAGTTAAGCATAAAATATAAAAGGACAAGTCAACAAACAACATAATATGAATAATCACTGGCAAATGAAAAGTTACGTTAAGACAAGAGAGTTACAGTGATAGCAAAATAAATATGAATGGAGCTGGAATATTGGCTTTGAGCTGCCACCTCCCTTAGTACACGAAAGCCAAGGCTTAGTCTACCAGCGAGAGATGTCAACTGCAAGGAGCACTGAGATATTCTGACAATACTGGGCCACTGCAGCCCAGACATCAACTTGTGGCGGAGGGCGGAGGGCAGGTGCGACGGGACACCAGCCAATCAGCGACAGGCAGGCAATGGACAAGCAGTTTGCCGGTTTACGGTGGCGGTAGGTAGCAGGTGTGCCGGTGTGCTGGATACGTTTTGCTCTCTGGGCAAAACGTTTTGGAGATACTTGCTGGACGTAACTTCTATATTATCTTTTGTTGTTACGTACTTTGAAGGGAAGAGCAGGCTCAATCTCTCTTGAAAGAGATTATCATCACAATATATATATATTTATATATATATATATATATATATATATATATATATATATATATATATATATATATATATATATATATATATATATATATATATGTCGTACCTAGTAGCCAGAACGCACTTGTCAGCCTACTATGCAAGGCCCGATTTGCCTAATAAGTCAAGTTTTCCTGAATTAATATATTTTCTCTAATTTTTTTCTTATGAAATGATAAAGCTACCCATTTGATTATGTATGAGGTCAATTTTTTTTATTGAAGTTAAAATTAACGTAGATATATGACCGAACCTAACCAACCGTACCTAACCCAACCTAACCTATCTTTATAGGTTAGGTTGGTTAGGTAGCCGAAAAACAATTAATTCATGAAAACTTGGCTTATTAGGCAAATCGGGCCTTGCATCGTAGGCAGAGAAGTGCGTTCTGGCTACTAGGTACGACATATATATATATATATATATATATATATATATAACGTAGGGGTTATAACATATATATAACGTATAACGTATAACGTAACGTATATATATATATATAATGTATATATATATAGGGGCTAGCGGGGAGGGAGGACGTGTGGAGGAGGCTCTGTTGTTTACTGAACCATTACCTAGGGACATCCTGACGTCACCGTGCCTAGCCTTCACAGAGTGCTGTGTGAATGTCCTGGGAAGGTGCAGGAGTGGCGGAAGGTGCCTAGAGTGGGCCATCTCAACAAAAACGGATAAAAACAGGTGGGTGTGCAGTGTATGGAATACAACGGCAGTGAGGGCCACGCTGGCGCCCTCTAGGCCTCCCACGGCTAAGGTGTGGGGGAGGAGGGGGTGTTGTTGTTTGGTCGGGCGAGGGGGGGTCACTCATGTGCCACCCAGTGTTTATAGAAATACGTTTGGGAAAGAAAAATGAAAATAAAAATCAGCAATCATGGTCAGAGCTAATAGAGCTCACAGTGTGTCGGATTACAAGTGTGTGATTCATTCACCATTGTGCAGTGATATACAAGAAAATTATACCAGTGTTTAAGTGTCACCCAGACCCCCCCCCCCCCCCCTCAAGCTGAGCGAGGCCCGGTCAACCCCCACCTCCTCCCCGCCCGCCGGCCTGACCGCACCACAGTACATCCTGCCATCCCACCACCCAGCCCACCCTGCGCCTGGGTGTCTCCCACCCACCTATTCACCGCCCACACAGTGCTTGTTGCAGGGATGTGCTACCCTCCATGCACCCAGATATGGCGCAGGTCACAGCAGGCATTCAGGTTCCTCCCAAAAGGGAGGGAGACACAAGTACTCATAGGAGTGGTGAGTGTGAGGGACAGCTAGCCACCCCTCCTGCCACCACCCGTGTCCACCCCTGCCGCCACCACCCCTGTCATCCCTCCCACGCCGGCCGCCCGGGGGATGGAGGGGACTCCACCAACTAACCAGGAACCCCTCAGCCAAGAACAGGGTCCTGGGAACAGTGCACCCAGACGTGCAACCAGAGGACCCAGACCCAGAGGAACGTGTCGGGTGTGTGACGAATCACACAGCCTTAGAAACGATGGAACCCTACGTCAACACAACAATTGTGAGGGTTCATTGACGGTTCCTGTAGAGAGAGAAGGCCCACAGGTCCCCCCGGCACCCCCACACATCCCAGCAAACTTCATATCATCAGATGACCTCCTGGGGGCCATCAAAGCATCCACCACCAGAACTCTTCCCCACATTCCTAAAGCAGCGCGCCCATTTGCAGCAGGGAAATATACAGACCTTTTAAGGAAAGTAAATGAACGGTCTGAAAATCTTAATGCTGCAGCCACCATCAAAGCATGGCATAATTTGCTCCTGTTTGGCAATATTTGCTTAGGCGTACCTGCAAGAGGAGGCAAGTCGCTAGCCTCATCAGTCACTAGGGCAATAAATAATTTCCCCAGAGCTGGCAACTTGATCCCCATCCCTCCTCAACGCAAAAACCGTCGTGGCAGACCCAAGAGTTCCAATGACAATTTTAAACTTGGAACACAAGTGACCAAAAAAATTGAAGAGGGCAACACAGTAGGGGCAATTAGGTTACTTACCAGCGAAGACACAATCGCCCCTAGAAATACCGCTACCGCCAACTCGCTGAGAGAGAAGCACCCTCCTAGAGTACCATGGGAACCCACTGCTCAGGACACAAATGTCCCAGACATGGGACCTGTATTCCTCCAAGCGTCAGAGGTATACAAAGCCATCATGTCATTTCCGCCAGGCTCGGCAGGGGGATACACTGGAGTAAGACCTCAGCACCTCAAGGAGATGGTAAATCCAGTTCTCGGAGAAGTTGCCGAGACACTATTGTCAGAGGTCACGAAGTTTGTCAACGACTGCCTCTCTGGGTTGATCCCAGATACAATAAAACCCTTTTTCTTTGTAGCATCCCTTTGTGCCCTCAAGAAGAAAGATGGTGGAGTCTGACCCATTGCCGTGGGTAACACACTTCGGCGCCTTGTTGCTAGGGCAGCTGTCAGAAAAATTAGCATAGACGCTGCGACGATGCTTCGACCCCATCAACTAGGTTTTGGTGTCCCCCATGGCTGTGAAGCAGCAGCTCATGCAGCACGAGCCTATATAAAGCACCTCCCAGAAAATAAGGCATTAATTAAATTAGACTTTAAAAATGCCTTCAACCAGGTAAAAAGGGATGTGGTACTGGAAGCAGTTCGAACAAGCTTTCCTTCTCTACTCCCCTTCGTCTCAGCAGGGTACAGTAGGGAATCGACGCTGCTGTTTGGGGAACATGAAGTTGTTTCTGCAGAAGGTGTCCAGCAGGGAGACCCACTTGCCCCTTTTCTTTTTTGCATGGCTGTTAAAGAGGTCACAAGCAGGTTGACCAGCGAACTCAACATCTGGTTCCTGGACGATGGCACCCTGGCAGGGACACAGGAGTCCCTGCTAGAAGATCTACAGCTGGTGAAATCTAAGGGAGAGGAGTTAGGACTCACCCTAAACCCATTAAAGTGTGAAATCATCTCATCTAGCCAACCAACCATAGATGCAGTGCGAACCATATTGCCAGGAGCCGAAGTGATCGCTCCCACCGACAGTGTGCTGCTAGGGGCACCTCTGGGCTCGAGCGCCATTGAGGTAGTCCTCGAAGAAAAGCTGAACGACCTGAGGAGGATGGAGGGAAGAATAGGGGCTTTGGACGCCCACGATGCTCTGTACCTTCTCACAAGGTGCCTGGCTTTGCCCAGACTGACCTATTTCCTAAGGTGTGCTCCCTCCTTCGACAGCCCCAAATTAACAGAATATGACACACTCCTAAGGTCAATAACCGTGAAAGTGTTAAACCTCTCCCTGCAAGATGACCAATGGGACCAAGCAACGCTCCCAGTTAGACTCGGGGGGATAGGTATTCGCAAGGCGACCCAGTTAGCATTGCCGGCATTCTTATCCTCGACCAGTGCAACAGGTGAATTAGTTAAGGAAATACTACCGGAACACCTAAGAGACTTCATTGGGATTCATGATCCCAAATTCGCGGAAGGAGCCGGTCAGTGGGACACTCTTGTCAACTCTCATCCTCGACCGACTTTTCCAAATGACTGCAAACAGTCCAAATGGGATAGCCCCATAGTGGAGAACATCGCCACATCATTGCTGGAGGCAGCTTCCAGGAAGGACAAAGCGCGTCTTCTAGCTGTGCAAGCTCCCCATGCCGGGGACTTCCTGTTGGCAGTCCCTAATTCCGCCTTGGGGACCCGCCTGGACCATCGGACCCTAAGTATTGGTGTTGCTCTGCGCCTTGCCGCCCCTATCTCCACCGAGCACCGGTGTATTTGCGGCCATGCACGGGCAGACCAATACGGCAGCCACGGTCTCATCTGTCGTAAGACACAGGGAAAGATTGCCAGACATGAAGCAGTCAATGACATCATCAAGAGAAGTTTGGCTTCAGCTGGGTGCCCAGCACAAAGGGAACCTCAGTTGTGCAGGCCTGACAACAGCCAAAAACGCCCAGATGGAGTCACCCTGCAGCCGTGGAGAGAAGGTAAACAGGTCGTGTGGGACTACACGTGTGCATCCACATTGGCTGATACCTATCTACCTTACAGCGCAGCTGAGGGAGGCGGGGCGGCCACCTTCAGGGAGACCCAGAAAACTAACAAGTACAGGGACCTAGAACGTTGTTACAGGTTCGTGCCAATAGGCTCTGAGACTCTGGGCGCCTGGGGTAAATGTGCACTTAAGTTCCTGAAGGAGCTGGGCGAGGAACTCATTGGGAAGACTAGAGACCCAAGAGCGGCCAGTTTTATGTTCCAGCGCCTCAGTGTCGCTGTTCAGAGGGGAAATGCGTGTTGTATCTTGGGTACGCACCCGACCCCCGAGGAACTGGACGAGGTCTTCGAACACTGATTGGTATATTGTTATATTGTTATATAAGTGTGTGTTTTCTGTAAACTGTAACATTGCAATAAAATCAAATAAAAAAAAAAAATAATAGGGGTGGTAGGAGAGGAAAAGATTAAAGTATTCAGTGAGAATCCACAAGGTCTTCTCTGAACACTATTTATTTTCTTCTTCGAGGATGTGGGTCCCTTTAATTAAACCAGTGGTGGTACCCCTATATATATATATATATATATATATATATATATATATATATATATATATATATATATATATATATATATATATATATATATATATATATATATATATATATATATATATATATATATATATATATATATATATATATATATATATATATATATTGTTGTCTTATATACTGACGTATATAAGACAACAAAAAGTTTTAAGAATGTTTCACACCTCAATCAAGCAACATTTACAATTTATATAAATTAATTTTAAGGAATAGTACATAAATTTTATATTTAAACTTAATATTAGTGTTTAGTGTAATACATAAGGAGTCAAATTGTGTTAAAAGAGCAGTTTTTAGGAAAATTATGATAACTAATTTTATCAGATCATAGAATAACTAAATGTATTTTGAATGTTTCATACTGCCATTGAATATAATTCACAATTTATTAATGAATTTAAAAAGAGACCATAAATTTATATTTAAACATATAAAAACTATTTGTAATACATTAGGAACAAAAATAGTTTTAGAAAAACCATATATTATAAAAGATATATGTTTGGATTTTGGAGTAAAAGTTTCTCAAATGCTCTCCTGCACCATTCTCAAGACAGGTTATCCGTACCCCTAAGGGAAAACGAAAATGAAGGTTTTCAAAACGTTTTGTGTTTGCTGGGTACCTCCCCCGGCCCCAATGCTCCCCCACCACCCTAAGCCCTCCATTGTCCCTCACCCCACTACCCCCTCCCTTTTCCCCCACCCCCCTAAACCCTTCCTTCTCCTCCATCCCTCTATGCCCTCCTTTCTCCCCCCCCCCCTCCAAGCTCTTCCTCCTCTCCTGCCCTCCTCTCTCCCCCTCCCACCAAAGCCCTCCTTTCTCTTCTCCCCCCAAGTCATCCTTTCTACCCCACCCCCCTAAGCTAGCCCTCCCTTCTCCCCCACTCCTCCAAGCCCTCCCTTTGCCCCTACCCTCTCCCAACCAGATCCTCCAAGCCCCCTCAAAACCCAGGTCCCCTTCACCCTCAGCCCCCCTCACAACCCAGGGCCTACTCTTCCCCATCCCAGACTCTCCATGTTTACCTACTCCAGTGGAATCAACAGAAACTGAGGATGGACAGAAAAGAGTCAGCTTCAAAGTGATATACTCAAACATTCATGGGATTACAAGCAAGGAAGTGAACTTAGGGAAAGAGCACAAGAAGTAAACCCAGATGTAATTGGACTCACGGAAACAAAACTCTCAGGAATCATAACAAATGCGGTGTTCTCCTAAGAATACACTGTAATAAGGAAAGAGAGGGATGGTAGGGGAGGAGGTGGAGTGACCCCTACTCATGAGAAAGGAATGAAGTTTCAAGGAGATGGTTATAACCAGGCTGTGAAGGGTTTAGAGACTACATAACAGGAACCATGACGATGGGAGGCCCAAGAGTAGAAGTAGCAGTGATATATATAACCCTCCACAAAACGACAGAAGACTCAGGCATGAGAATGACAGAAACAACATGGCAGTTAACAATATGATTGAAAGGGTAGCCTCTGCTGCCTGTAGAATTCGATCCCATCTGCTCATCGTGGGTGACATCAATCACGGAAGGATAGACTGGGAGAACATGGATCCGCATGGAGGAGAGGAAACGTGGAGAGCTAAACTATTGGAGGTGGCAACAAGAAACTTTCCAAGCCAGCATGCCAGAGAACCCACAAAAGTGAGGGGAAACAATGAACCAGCGAGACTCGACTTAGTTTCCACTCTGAATGACTCTGACATAAGGGAAATTGACTTCGAGGCCCCAGTAGGAATGAACAGTGTACTGACATTTGAGTACCTGGTCGAAGAAGGGTTAAAGTACTTGAGAAAGGGAACTGAAACCAAAAGGCTAGCATTCCGTAAGGGAAACTATGAGGGGATAAGAAAATTCCTAACGGATATAACATGGGAAACAGAGCTAAGAGAAAGACGGCTCAAGACATGATGGACTACATCACACAGAAATGTATGGAGGCAGCACAAAAGTTTATCTCGGAATAAAAGGTAAAAAATGAAATACAGATAAGAAACCCATGGTTTAATCAGATATGTAAGCTAGCTAAGCAAATAATTAAAAGAGCATGGAGAAACTATAGAAATAACAGGACACCTGTGAGCAAAGAAGGATACCAGAGTGCCAGGAATGAATACGTCAGGGTAAGAAAAGAGGTAGAAAGGCAATATGAAAATGACATAGCAAGCAAGGCTAAGACTGAACCCAAATTGCTACACAGCCACATGAGGAGAAAGACAACAGTGAAGGAACAGGTAATGAAACTGAGGATAGAGGCAGACAGATTCACTACAAACGACAAAGAAGTGTGCGAGTAACTCAATTGAAATTCCAGGAAGTCTTCACATTGGAGCAAGGAGAAGTTCCAGAGATAAGAGAAGGAATAGTTAATCAGGCACCACTAGAGGAATTTGAGATTACCAGCAGGGATGTAAGGAAGCTTTTGCTAGAGTTGGATGTGACAAAGGCTATAGGCCCGGATGGAATATTGCTATGGATACTAAAGGATGGAGAAGAAGCACTGTACCTGCCACTCTCCATGGTGTATAACAAATCACTGGTAACAGGTGAACTGCCAAAAATTTGGAAGATCGCGAACGTAGTCCCGATATACAAGAGGGGAATAGACATGAGGCACTGAACTACAGGCCAGTGTCCTAAACTTGCATACCATGCAAGTTATTGGAGAAATTTGTGCGAAAAAAGCAAGTGGAACATCTGGAGCGAAGGGACTTTGTGACACAATACCAAGATGGCTTCAGGGATGGCAAGTCATGCCTCACAGGATTAATTGAATTCTACGATCAGGCAACAAGCATCAGGCAAAAAAAGAGGGGTGGGCAGACTGCATATTTTTGGATTGCCAGAAAACCTTTGTCACAGTTTCACACCAGAGACTAGTGCGAAAGATAGATATGCAGGCAGGAGTGAAAGGGAAGGTACTCCTTTAGATAAGTACCTAAGTAACAGAAAACAGCGAGTCACTGTGAGGGGTGAAGTCTCTGATTGGCGAGACGTCACCAGTGGAAACCCGCAGGGTTCAGCCCTTAGACCCATACTGTTTCTTATATATGTAAAAGATCTTCCACATGGTATAGAATCTCTCCTCTCATTGTTTGCTTATATTGCAAAAATTATGAGGAGGATTAAGATGGAGGAAGATAGAATGAGGCTATAAGATGACCTAGACAGACTGAATGAATGGTCCAACAAATGGCTACTAAGGTTCAATCCAAGTAAATGTAAGGTAATGAAACTGGGCAGTGGAGCCAGGAGGCCAGACACAGGATACCGAATGGGGGAGGAAGTCCTTCATGAACTGGCAGAGAGAAAGATCTGGGAGTTGATATCATACCAAACTTGTCTCCTGAAACCCACATCAAAAGAATAATATCTGCAGCGAATGCGAGGCTGGATAACATCAAAACTGCCTTCAAGAACCTGTGTAAGGAATCATTCAGAACCTTGTATACCACATATGTAAGACCAATCCTGGAATATGCAACCCCAACATGGAGCCCGTACCTTGTCAAGCACAAGGCAAAGCTTAAAAAAGTTTAGAGGTATGCTACTAGGCTAGTGCGAGAACTAAGAGGCTTGAGTTACGAGGAAAAGCCGCGGGAAATGCACCTCACAACACTGGAAGACAGAAGAGAAAAGGGAGACATGATCACTACCTTCAAAATTCTCAGAGGAATTGACAGGGGTTGATAAAGATAAACTAACACGGGTGGTACGCGAAAAAGGGGACACAGGTGGAAACTGAGTACCCAAATGAGCCACAGGGATGTTAGAAAGATGTTTTCAGTGTCAGATTAGTTAACAGATGGAATGCATTCGGCAGTGATGTGGTGGAGGCTGACTCCGTACACTGTTTTAAATATAGATACGATAGAGACCAGTAGGCTCAGGAATCTGTACACCAGTTGATTGACAGTTGAGAGGCGGGACCAAAGATCCAGAGCTCAACCCCCGCAAACACAACTAGGTGAGTACACATACCAACTTGGAGGTCATGAGGCAAGGACCTCAATTGTGAGCTCATTTGGGAAATAGATAAGTCACTAATCCCCATAGATCTCCACACCCTCCCCCTCCCCGCTGTAAACCAAAGGCAACACCCCCATCCAAATAAACACCCACCCACTAGCAATCACACGAACGCATGCATGCACACACAATCCCCATAAACCCACTCACTCACTGAAACACACTGAAACATATACACACATACACTCACACATACACAAGTACACACACACACCCACACAAAGTTCTGGCGTACCGAAAGGGAAATTATGAGGAGATGCGAAAATTCCTAAGGGATATACCATGGGACAGAACTCAGAACTAAGTCTGTACAAGACATGATGGACTATGTCACCCAAAAGTGTCAGGAGGCAGTAAACAGGTTTATCACAGCCTGACAAGAAAAAACCGAGAAGCAAAAGAAGAATCCATGGTTTAATAGAGCATGTATGAAAGCAAAGGAACTGAACAGAAGGGCGAGAAGGAATTTCCGAAATAACATAACACCAGAAAGCCAGAGAACCAGGAACGAGTAAGTTAGTGTGAGAAGAGAAGCTGAGAAAAAGTATGAAAATGATATAGCTAATAAAGTTGATACCGAATCAAAGCTACTCCACAGTCACACCAAGAGGAAAACAACAGTGCAGGAACAGGTGATGAAACTTAGAACGGATGAGGACAGGTACACAGAGAATGACAAATAGGTGTGTGAAGAACTCAACGAGAGGTTCCAGGATGTCTTCACCATAGAACAATGTGAGGTCACTGCACTAAGAATGTGACACTAGGAGAGTGTAACGCTAGGCTGTAAACCAGGTGGCCTTGGAAGTTTTCGAAATTACAAGAGATGATGTCAAGTGGCATCTGTTGGATCTTGACGTGAGAAAGGCTGTTGGCCCGGACAGAATCCTACCAGGGTATTGAAAGAGTGTGCAGGAACACTTTGCTTGCCGCTCTCCATAATGTATAGTAGGTCACTGGAGACGGGAGACCTACCAGAAATATGGAAGACGGCTAATGAAGTCCCAATATACAGAAAGGGTGACAGACAAGAGGCACTGAACTACAGGCCAGTTTCCTTAACTTGTATACCATGCAAGGTGATGGAGAAGATCGTGAAGAAAAAACCTAGTAACACATTTGGAGAGAAGAGACTTCGTGACAACCCATCAACTAGGGTTCAGGGAGGGTAAGTGCTCCATAAAAGGCTGATGCATAAGCTGGAGAAACAGGCAAGAGTAACTGGTAGGGAGCTCCAGTGGATAAGGGAGTACCTAAGCAATTGGAAGCAGAGAGTTACAGTGATGGATGAGACCTCAGATTGACGTGAAGTCACCGGTGGAGTCCCACAGGGCTCTATACTCCAACCTATCATGTTTCTGATATTATACTAATGATTTCCCAGAGGGTATAGACTCATTCCTGTCAATGTTTGCTGAGGATGCCAAAATTATGAGAAGGATTAAGACAGAGGTGGATAGCTTGAGACTTCAAGAAAACCTGGACAAGCTGCTGGAATGGTCGAACAAATGGTTATAAGAGTTTCACCCTAGCAAATGTAATGCAATGAAGATAGGTGTAGGAAGTAGGAAACCAAATACAAGGTATCATTTGGGAGATGAAATTCTTCATGAGTCAGAGAGAGAGAAAGACCTAGGGAGGTTGATATCATGCGAGACCTGTCCCCTGAAGCCCATATTAAGAGGATAACTTAAGCAGAATATGCTAGGTTGGCTAACATAAGAACAGCCCTTAGAAACTTGTGTAAGGAATCTTTCAGAACTTTGTATACCAAATATGTCAGACCTATCCTGGAGACTAAACTGGAAATGGTTCAAAGGTTTGCCACCAGAATAGTACCCAAACAGAGGGGTATGAGCTATGAGGAGAGAGTACAGGAATTAACCCCTCACGTCATTTGGAGACAAATGAGTTAGAGGGAACATGATCACCACATACAGGATTCTCAGATGAATTGATAGGGTAGACAAGAATAGACTATTTAACACAAGGGGCACACGCTCTAGAAAACACAGGTGGAAAATGAGTGCCCAAATGAGCCATATAGACGTTAGAATTTTTTTTCAGTGTTAGAGTAGTAGACAAATGGAATGCATTAGGAAGTGTTGTGGTGGGGGCTGACTCCATACACAGCTTCAAGTGTAGATATAATAGAACCTAGTAGGCTCAGGAACCTGTACATTAGTTGATTGACAGTTGAGAAGCGGGACCAAAGAGCCAGAGCTCAACCCACGCAAGCACTACTAAGTAAGTACAACTAGGTAAGTACATAGATTTGATAACACCATGGTGAGAGACTGACCATTCCAAATCTCACCCCTCACCTTCCTCTCTCTCCTCACTACCCCATAAAACCCCTTCCCGTAGACACAAACCCCCTCACAGTGTAACATACACTCTCCCACCTCCCTCCTTCCCTCCCTCCCTCCCTCCCTCCCTCTCACACTCACTCACTCTCTCTTTCTCGCACACGTGCACACGCACGCACGCACACGCACGATAAACTATTCAACACTGGTGGTACGCGAACAAGGAGACACAAGTGGAAACTGAGTACCTAATTGAGCCACAGGAACTTTAGAATGAACCTTTTCAGTGTCAGAGTAGTTAACAGGTGGAATGCATTAGGCAGTGATGTGGAGGCAGGCTCCATACATAGTTTTAAATGTAAATATGATAGAGCCCAGTAGGTTCAGGAATCTGTACACCAATTGATTGACAGTTGAGAGGCGAGTTGATTACAGGAAAGGACTACAGAAAGATAAGGGACTAACTGTGAGAAGTGCAATGGAAGGTAGAAATTAGAGGAAAAACAGTGCAAGATATGATGAACCTAGTCAAATGGAAATGCAAAGAGGCCGAAGAGAGATTTATTCCATTAATAAAGGAAAAAAGGATGAGGGAATATAATAACCCATAGTTTAATAGACAGTGTCAGGAAGCAAAAAATGAGAAGCAGGAGGGAGTGGAGGAAGTAAACAAGACAAAGGACAGAGGACAACAGGATTAGAAGTAACAGAGCTAGGAACGATTACATTAACATAAGATGAGTATCGAAAAGATATAATGAGAATGATATTGCAATCAAAGCGAAAAAGCAACCTTAATTACTACATAGCCATATAAGAAGAAAGATGTTGGTAAACGACCAAGTGAAGAGACTAAGGAAAACAGACGGGGCATATACAGAAAGTAACAAGGAAATCTGTGACGTACTGAATGTAAGTTTCCATGGAGTGGTCACAACAGAGCTTTAGAAACACCCATTGTTGGAAGAGATTACCGTAGACGAAAGACTATCAGATATAGAGGTGACAGCAGAGGAGGTAATGAAACAGTTGAGAACACTGAATGCAATTAAAGCAGTTGAACCAGACAAAATATCACCGTGAATACTAAAAGAGGCAGCGCAGGCCCTCAGCGTGCTTCTAGCAATGATCATTAATGAGTCACTTATGTTTTGAGAATTGTCCAGTTGCTGGAAGGCAAATGTAGTACCGATTTTCGAGAAACGAGATAAGGAGGACGCACTATACTACAGACCCGTATCACTGACAAGCATCCCCAGCAAAGTACTTGAAAGAATAATTAGGCTAAGACTTGTTGCACACCTGGAGAGCATTAGGTTTGTAAACAAATACCAACATGGGTTCTGGACAAGGAAATCATGCCTAACAAACCTTTTGGAATTCTATGTTAAAATAACAAGGATAAGGCAGGACAGAGAAGGTTGGGCAGATTGCATATTTCTAAACTTCCAAAGAGGCCTTTGATACAGTACCGCACATGAGACTGCTATTCAAACTTGAGAGGCAGGCAGGAGTAAGCAGAAAGGTCCTAGCATGGGTAAGGAACTATACCTAACAGGAAGGAGCCAGAGAGTAATGGTAAGGGTCGAGAAGTCGGACTGGCGAATAGTAACGAGTGGAGTACCTCAAGGATCGATGCTGGGACCAATTTTATTTCTAATTTACGTAAATGATATGGTTACAGGAGTGGAATCCTACATGTCAGCGTTTGTGGTTGATGCAAAATTAATGAGAAGAGTTATGACAGATGAGGATTGTAGGATCCCCCAAGAGGACCAGGGCAGGTTCCAGACATGTTCAAAGAAATGGCAACTGGAGTTCAACATGAGTAAATCTAAATTTATAGAAATAGGATCAGGTGATAGGAGACCAACGTGACAGTACACAATGAGAGGGAACTGCCTACCTGTGACGATTCGAGAAAGAGACCTGGGAGTGGAAATAACACGTAATCTAACTGCTGAGGCACATATAAATCGGATAACGACAGCAGTATACTCTACACTGGCAAAAGTTAGAACATCATTCAGAAACCTAAGTGAGGAGGCTTTTAGGGCGCTTTACACTGCGTACGTGAGACAAGTATGCTGTGCCATCATGGAATCCCCACCTGAAGAAACGCATAAGGAAACTGGAAAAGGTTCAGAAGTTTGCGACGAAGCTTGTCGCAGAGTTATGAGGGATGGGATATGAAGAGCGACTGAAGGAGCTAAACCTTGCAACACTAGAAAAAAGAAGGTAGGGGGGGATATGATAGGAACGCTTAAAATACTCAAGGGAATTGTCAAAGTGGAAACAGATGAAATGTTCACATGTAATAGTAACAGAACGAAGGGGCATGGGTGGAAGCTGGAAACTCAGATGAGTCACAGGGATGTTAGGAAGTTTTCTTTTAGTGTCAGAGTAGTGGAAAAATGGAATGCACTTAAGGAGTAGGTTGTGGAAGCAAATTTTATTCACAATTAAAAAACTATATATGATAGGGAAATGGGACAGGATTCATTGCTGTAAACAACCCAAATGGCTAGATAGGCGGGATCCAAGAGTCAATGCTCGATCCTGCAAGCACAAATAGGTGAGTACACATCTTCGCCCCCTTTATCTCGCCCTCTCTCACTCTCTCACCCTCTCTCTCTCGCCCTCCCTCTCTCGTCATCTCACTCGCCCTCCCCTCTCTCTTACTCTCCCTCTCCCTCCCTCTATCCTTCACTCTTCCTCTCTATATATCATTCACACACACATTGCAATTACTTCGCTCCCTCATCTCTCTCCCACTTTCTATCTCAACCCTCTCCCTCCCTCTCTCTCTCACCCTCTCATCCTCTCTCTCACCCCTCTCTCTCTCACTCTCCCTCTTCTTCTCTCTATCCCTCACTCTCCCTCTCTATATATCACTCTTTCGTACTCTCTCTCTCTCTCTCTCTCTCTCTCTCTCTCTCTCTCTCTCTCTCTCTCTCTCTCTCTCTCTCTCTCTCTCTCTCTCTCTCTCTCTCTCTCTCTCTCTCTCTCTCTCTCTCTCTCTATCTCTCTCTCTCTCTCTTCCTATCTGCCTCCCCTCTGACAAACCCTATCACAATATAGTAAAGAAAGGGCTAAACATGGCTGGGAGACACACCAAGGGTACTGGGAAAAGCCAAAGTGACCTAATGAAGGAAAAGTTTGCCCAAGTTTGGGAAGAAATCAGGAAGGAGATGCATGAAATAAAGAGTAAAATAAACAACCTGCAAAGCGAGCCGACAGCAGGAAAGGAGGAGGAGATAAAACCCCTCACAGAGAACACTACTGAGCCTTAGACTCAGATAATCATACAAAGGGAAGATGAAAATGGTTCATTGGAAGGGAAAGCCTCTGTACACAAAACATTTACAGAAATACTGAAAAAGAGCTCAGAAGCAATGGCCACAGTGAGGGAAATAGCCATGCAAGTAGCTACCTCACAGGAAGCAGCAAGGTGCACTAGTCAGCTTCTGGAAAGAAAAAGATCAGTGGTAGCTGTGGGCATCAAAGAACAGGAAGGCTCTAATAGGCAAGAATGGAATAGGAAGGACAGAGAGGCAGTGAATGGAATACTAAAGGGTTAAAGATAGAAATGACTGAAAAAAACATTGAGAAGGTTTTCAGGTTGGGCTAGTACAACAAAAACAGAGACAGCCTGGTAAAGATAGTGTTTGCAAATGAGACCACGAATGAGGATATTCTGGAAAGGAAGAACCATCTGCAATATGTGGGAGAATACAAAAAAGTATTCCTCCAGAGGGACAGGACAAAGGAGAAGAGGGCCAAGGCAAAAGAAGCAAGGATGAATTGCAGGGTGAGAGAAGAAAACCAGGAAATTACAGCTCCCAACACAACATTCCCAGAGGAGAGGGAGGAACCCACAACCAGCATCTCAGCAACATCGGAGGGGAGGGCAACACAAATCACCTTCCTCTGCATAGAAAACCTCCCTACCCCTCACCCTCCCTGCTCCCACTCTAATGCTCAGACATCCCTCCCTCCCCCATCATCCCACACCCACCCTGTCACCCCTTCCCCTTTCCAGCTATGTTCCCCCTCCTGCATTACCTTTCCTTTCCTGCCCCCACCTCACCTCTAATCTCATACCATCCCTATCCCTTCTTCCCCCTTATCCTATACCAGCACTATCCCCTCCCTCTCTCCTTACCCCATACCCGCCCTCTTCCCCCCTTTCTTTGGGCCCACCCCTCACCCCAGTATCCTCTGAGACCCTGTTAACCACCTCACAAATCTTCACACCTATGGAACAGCTTCCTCCATAAGCAGAACGCTCACCTAGAAGGGGACATGAGAATGAACCGAAGAATGTGAGCTTCAAAGTAATGTACACTAACATAGATGAGATTACAAATAAAACAAGTGAACTTGGAGAATGGGAACTAGAAGAAAACCCAGATATAATGTTACGAACCCGATTCCATCATCGGAGCATGGAGCAGTGACGTCAATGCCATCTGTGAGTCCGCTCCCGAAACCCCCCACAAATTGGACGACGCCATGTAGTAGTGACAGTCTTATACCAGCAAGAGACGCTAGATTCCTGTCCTAGTCAGCTCGAGAAGTCGCTGGTGCTGACCTCTGGTAAGGTGGCGCCTAGAAAATCAGCGCCATCTGTTATAGGAGGAGTTGTATATCTAAGTCAGAGTACGTAAGTGATGTTTCCTAGTGTCCCATGTACTGACCAGTGTACTGATGACATGTCTGTATCCACAGAGTCGACATAGGGCTGCTGTGATACGAGGACAGTCAGTCTACCCAAGGCAGCCAATAGCTCTCTACTCCATTCTTCTTTATGGAAGCAGTGAGCCGCCGCCGGAGAAGAACTGTGTAGTGTTCTACTGTCTGCCTGTGAAGTGGCAGTGACGGAATTCGGCGTACCCGGGACTGGCTAGCGGAAGAGACGACTGACAGTAAGGTGCTACGGAGGAGCGTAACCAGCGAGTTGCAAGACGCTCCTGTCAGGGGTTTGCTACCCTTGTATTTGTACGTGAAGAGGCCCAGCAGCGCGAGGCTTATGTTTTCTGCCAGCACCAGGCTGGAGAGTGATTGTGGGCATCATGCACGAAGAGCACCTAGAGAGACTGTATTTTGGCTGGCCCGTGGCCAGGGTAGACTCGGTGGTGTTTCCCAGTACTGGTTGAGGACGGTACTGTGTGTTGAGGAAACACGGTAGCTGACAAGACTGCATCGAGGAGCGTTTAGTGTCCTATGAGAGAGACACTTGTGTACATATTAAGTGTAGTAATACTTCCTTTAGGATTATATATGAGGTGATCGGAAAGTGATTATATGTGAATATATTGATAATTGATGAAGTGTCGTATTCAATGCACCTCCCCCATTGTGTTTTACTTGCATTATAGAGCTCACGCCTTGAAAGCCACTACTAACTTGGGGCCGGATACCAGAACTTTAGTTCCACCAGCAAAGAAACCGGTTACAACCCATTGTGGCCGTAACACATAATAGCACCCACAGAAATAAAGCTAACGAAAACCATAACAAATGCAGTGTCTTCACAGGACTACTGTGTAGTAAGGAAAGAGAGAGAAGGAAGAGGAGGTAATGATGTGGCTCTGCTGATAAGAAAAGGTTGGAGCTTTGAAGAGATGGTTATTCAAGGTTGTGAAGATTTCAGTGACAACATAACTGGTACCATAGTAACTGGAGGACAAAAGATTATAGTAATAGTCATATACTACTACTACACCCCTCCCGCCCCCACCAAACGACAGAAGACCCAGAGAGGAATATGATAGAAACACATGGCCACTATTAATATAATAGAGAGAGCAGCTTCTGTCGCCAGCAGGAATGGATCCAGACTACTAATCATGGGAAACTTCAACAAGGGAAATAGAGCTGGGAGAATCGAGACCTACATGGAGATCTAAGCTGCTGGACGTTGCAACAAGTAACTTTCTAAGCCAACACATCAAGGGACCGACAAGAATGAGAGGAGAGGATGAACTAGCCATGATTGATCTGATATTTACCATAAATGAGTCGGATATAAGGGAAGTTAAGTTGGAAGCTCCCTTGGGAATGAGTGATCACAGTGTACTGATCTTTGATTACCTCGTAGAGCTAGGATTTATCTTCCAAAGAAAAGAACTAGGAAACAAAAGGGCTGGCATTCCAAAAAAGAAATTGTGAGGGGATGAAAAAATTCCTAAGGAATATACTATAGGACACAGAACTTAGAATTAAGCCCATACAAGACATGATGGACTATGTCACCCGTAACTGTCAGGAGGCAGTAAGCAGGTTTGTCCTAGCCCATAAGGAAAAACACGAGAAGCAAAAGAAGAATCCGTGGTTTAATAGGGCATTTATGGAATCAAAGGAACTGACGAAAAGGGCGTGGAAGAACTTCCGAAATAACAGAACACCCGAAAGCAGAGATAGATACCAGAGAACCAGGAACGAGTATGTTACGTGAGAAGAGAAGCTAAGAAAAAGTATGAAGTTGACATAGCTAATAAAGCCAAGACCAAACCAAAGCTACTCCACAGTCACATTTGGAGGAAAACAACTGTGATGGAACAGGTGATGAAACTAGGGGAGAGTGGGGGGCTTAGGGGGGTGGGGGAGAACGGAGGGCTTGGGGGTGGGAGAGTAAGGAGGACATGTGGGAGATGGGAGGGCTTGAGGGATGGGGGAGAAGGGTGAGTGGGAGGAGGGGGTGGGTGGGGGGAGGACGCCTTAGGTGGGTTGTTAGTGGGGGGCTGTTAGGGGATGGGGCAGGTAGGGTGTCTGTTGGGTAGAATGTGGGAGTGGTGCTCCACTCCCTGTAGCTGTTGCACTGTTTGAGGAGGGTTCCCCACTCCCCTCTGGGATTGTAGGGTTCGGGGTTGTGGTTCTCTGATTCCTTTCTCTCTTCCTGCACTCCTTCCTTGCACCTGCTGCCCGCCTTCTCTCTTCTCTTGTCATATCCCTCTGCAGGAATACTTTTTTGAACTTCTGTACATTTGCTAGACTGCTCTTCCTTGCTAATAGTTCCTCTTTCGTGTTGTTACTCATGAATACCACCTTTATCATTCGGTCTCTGTCCTTGTTGTGCTTTCCAAGCCTGAAAACCTTTTCAAGATTTTGGTCAGTTCTTTTGGTCAAAAGAAAACTTCCTTACATCTCTGTGACTCATCTGAGTT
Organism: Procambarus clarkii; assembly: GCF_040958095.1. Classification (NCBI taxonomy): domain Eukaryota; kingdom Metazoa; phylum Arthropoda; class Malacostraca; order Decapoda; family Cambaridae; genus Procambarus; species Procambarus clarkii. Next base: position 9,970,022 of record NC_091196.1, read on the forward strand.
TCCAGTTTCCACCCATGTCCCCTCGTTCTGTTATTATTATGTGTGAACATTTCATCTATTTCCACTTTGTCAATTCCTCTGAGTATTTTATATGTCCCTATCATATCTCCTCTCTCTCTTCTTTTCTCTAGTGTCGTAAGGTTCAGTTCCTGCAGACGCTCTTCATATCCCATCCCTCGTAACTCTGGGACAAGCCTCGTCGCAAACCTCTGGACCTTCTCCAGTTTCTTTATGTGTTTCATCAGGTGGGGGCTCCATGATGGCGCGGCAAACTCTAAGACGGGTCTCACGTAGGCAGTGTAAAGCGCCCTAAAAGCCTCCTCATTTAGGTTTCTGAATGAAGTTCTAATTTTCGCCAGTGTAGAGTACGCTGCTGTCGTTATCCTATTTATATGTGCCTCAGGACTTAGATTAGGTGTCACATCCACTCCCAGGTCTCTTTCTTGAATCGTTACAGGTAGGCTGTTCCCCTTCATTGTGTACTGTCCCTTTGGTCTCCTATCACCTGATCCCATTTCCATAACTTTACATTTACTGGTGTTAAACTCCAGTAGCCATTTCCCTGACCATCTCTGCAACCTGTTTAAGTCCTCTTGGAGGATCCTACAATCCTCGTCTGTTACAACTCTTCTCATTAATTTTGCGTCATCCGCAAACATTGACATGTATGATTCCACTCCTGTAAACATATCATTTACATAAATTAGAAAGAGGATTGGTCCCAGCACCAATCCTTGAGGTACTCCACTTGTTACTGTTCGCCAGTCCGACTTCTCGCCCCTTACCATTACCCTCTGGCTCCTTCCTGTTAGGTAGTTCTTCACCCATACTAGGGCCTTTCCGCTTACTCCTGCCTGCCTCTCAAGTTTGTATAGCAGTCTCATGTGCGGTACTGTATCAAAGGCCTTTTGGCAGTCAAGAAATATGCAGTCTACCCAGCCTTCTCTGTCCTGCCTTATCCTTGTTACTTTATCATAGAATTCTAAAAGGTTTGTTAGGCATGATTTCCCTGTCCAGAACCCATGTTGGTGCTTGTTTACAAACCCAATGCTCTCCAGGTGCTCAACAAGTCTTAGCCTAATTATTCTTTCAAGTATTTTGCAGGGGATGCTTGTCAGTGATACGGGTCTGTAGTTAAGTGCCTCCTCCTTATCACCTTTCTTGAAAATCGGTACGACATTTACCTCCTTCCAGCAACTGGGCAATTCTCCAGACATAAGTGACTCATTAGAGATCATTGCCAGAGGCACGCTGAGAGCCTTCTCTGCCTCTTTAAGTATCCGCGATGATACTTTGTCTGGTCCAACAGCTTTATTTGCATCCAGTGTTGTCAACTGTTTCATTACCTCCTCTGCTGCCACCTCTATATCTGATAGTCTTACATCTAGGGTAATCGCTTCTAACACTGGGAGCTGCTCAGGCTCGGTTGTGAACACTCCATGGAATTTTGCATTCAGTACCTCGCAGATTTCCTTGTCGCTTTCTGTATATGCCCCTTCTGTTTTCCTCAGTCTTGTCACTTGGTCATTTACCGACATCTTCCTTCTTATATGGCTATGTAGTAGTTTAGGTAGCTTTTTCACTTTGACTGCAATATCATTTTCATAATTTCTTTCCGACACTCGTCATATGTTAATGTAATCATTCCTAGCTCTGTTACATCTAATCCTGTTGTCCTCTGTCCTTTGTCTTCTGTACTTCCTCCACTCCCTCCTGCTTCTCGCCTTTGCTTCCTGACACTGTCTATTAAACCATGGGTTATTATATTCCCTCCTGCTTTTTTCCTTTATTGTTGGAATAAATCTCTCTTCAGCCTCCTTGCATTTCAATATGACCTGGTTCATCATACCTTGCACTGTTATCCTCTAAGTTCTTCCTCCCACTGCACTTCTCCCAGGTAGTCCCTTATCCTTCTGTAGTCCCCTTTTCTGTAATCAAGTCTCCTTTCCCGGACCTCTTAACCTTTGGTCACAATTTTAAGCTCCATCCTGTAGTCAAAGACTAGGACACAATGGTCACTGGCTCCTAGTGGTATTTCATGTTCCAACTGCTCGATGTCATCTACATTCTGGGTGAAAATGAGATCTAATAGGCTGGGCGTATCCCCTCCTCTTTCCCTAGTATCTTCCTTCACATGCTGTGTTAGGAAATTCCTGTCAATAACGTCTACCAGCTTCGCTCCCCAGGTCTCCTCCCCGCCATGGGGATTAGCGTTTCCCAATCTATCTCTCCGTGATTTAGGTCCCCCATGACCATCAGGTTCGCTCTCATTCTATGTGCTATAGTTGCTGCCCTCTGCAGTTCATCTATACATGTCTTGTTGCTGTCCTCGTACTCCTGCCTGGGCCTTCTACTGTTTGGTGGGGGATTGTAGAGTATCAAGATTACAATCTTCTTCCCATCCACTGTCAGAGTTCCATGTATGAAGCTCGTGCTTCCATTGGTACCCGGATTTTCCAGCTCATCAAACTTCCATTTCCGCTTTATTAGAAGTGCCACTCCTCCTCCCTGTCTCTGTGTCCTTTCTTTTCTTATCACCTGGTACCCCTCTGGAAAGATTGCATCCGAGATCATGCCATTTATTTTAGTTTCCACTATTGCCACTATGTCTGGGTCTGCCTCACTAACTCTTTCTTTTATCTCTTCTGCTTTATTGGCTACCCCATCAGCATTGGTGTACCAAACCTTGAGACTCTTCTTGGAAACTCGGGTGTCAGAGTTCCCCCTTTCACCGGGGGTCTGGGGGGAACTGGGGGGTGTCTGGGGGACGAGTGGGGGCTGTGGGGGTGAATGGGGGGTGGGGTGCTAGGGGGGTGCCTGGGAGTGCTTGGTAGGCGAATGGGGTCTGGGCATCAAGGGGGGGTAGGAAGGGCATAATGGTCTGAAAGTTAGGGGTCTGAAAAGCATAGGGGGATTGAGAACTAGAGTGAGACTGAGAGTCAGATAGAGGTTGAGAGGTTGGGGGGGGAGAGGGATATTGTGGGCAGGGGGCTGAGAGGAGAATGGAGCATGGGTGCTGGGAGTGGAAGAGAGGGTGTATTAGTCAGGGGGGAATTGGGGGTAGGTGGGGGTTTTGGGGTAGAAGAGGGGAAGGTGTTAGGGGGTCACAAGGTGCGGGGGTTAAATGTAGGCTGGAGGTGCATAGAAGGGGTGAGGTTTGGGGTGTGTGTGTGTGTGTGTGTGTGTGTGTGTGTGTGTGTGTGTGTGTGTGTGTGTGTGTGTGTGTGTGTGTGTGTGTGTGTGTGTGTGTGTGTGTGTGTGTGTGTGTGTGTGTGTGTGTGTGTGTTTGAATGTGTGCACTCGCATGTGGATGGGTGATATATTATTTCACAAAAAAAAAATATCAATAGCGATGCAAAATACATATCCCAAGTAATATAATTACAATGAAATGTTAATAAAATTATGTTTGTCAAAACTCAACAAATTCACAGTAATTTTCTGGCAGTGTGTTTAGCCCTTTTGTGTTCAGTGAACTAAAATATATATTTGCTAAATATATGCTCATGTTTAATATTAAATAATGCCAATTGAAATTCAATTATTTTTACCCATAATTATTGGCTAACTCCAAATTACTACAAATTTTGCCGTATTGTTATGTGAAATTTGCATAATTACTATTTGATTATTGAGTAAAAAAAAATCGTCATTAAATATTCCTCTGAAAATGTGGCCATTTTTAATGTTTCTCTCTGGCGAACAGTAATGAACAAAAATCTGTTGTCTATTCCGATCGGAAAAATAGCTGTCTAGATCAGGGGCCGACACCTTTTGGACCTCACGGACTAATAAATTCATAATTTTAAATTACGGGGACCACTAAGGTTTTCTATCTTAATCCGGGTGTTTCGATTGCAAGTGTCTTTCGAGTTTAGAATGTTTCATGGAATCATTGCATAAACTCTCAGAACACAACACAAAGCGACCGGGGATGATGCAGCTAACTAAGAGGTCCTTGAATAAATCCAAATTTCATGTAGTTCGAATCATCGTTCCTTGATATTTAGAGTTTTTTCTTGTCTCCGCCTCCAGATGGAATGTTCTTGCTAATGGTGACTGACAAGGACTGTGGAGGCTCTGAATCATTGATCAGCTCACGGTTAAGTGAGCTTGATATTACTACATATTACTTCGTAATATGTGATGCAACACACATTACTATTGATACTATTATCATTAGATACATTATCTTTTGAAGTTCTAAAGAAATGCAAAATATTTCATTGCCTTTTTTCACTCTTTATGGGTATATTGCATTCGAACCTGAAACCAAACAAGAAATGATAGTTATTAAAGTCAAACTATTTGATGCCATTAAATATAATAGTTAAATAAAATACACAGTTGCATATAATACACATATATATAAAACATTCAGAATATATGAATTTCGTAGAATATTATTTTTATTTTATTATTAATAAAACATAAAAAATTTAAATAATGTCCAGATTTCTCTCCTTACCACCAAAATTTTAAATCGGACAACTGGATGGCAACCGGTGGTCTAGATGACATTTGCAACGTGTTTACGATATGTCAATACTGTTAACTTTATCTCTAAAATTGTCCCACTATGTAAGCTTGTCATACAATGTATTCGTGTTGCTTTCTAGTAACTGTCTGAATTTATATAAAAGTAACCATCCTGTGTCAAAATTATGATACATGTTTATAATCAATTATACCTCATCACCCAAGCTGACCCTCTGAAGAAGCAGGTGGAATTTACACACAGAAATCACAATAGCGTATATATCAAATGAACATATCCACAAGGGCCGGGATGTGGGTAAGGCAGCGTCTGGGATCATCCCAGCCGTAAGTTCGAACCCTCATCACAGCCTTTGTGGATTTGTTCAGATGGAATTTACATGTGACATTGCAGTAAAAGATAAGGGCCAACCAAAGCTGTTCTAGAGCCATATATAAGGTTAGAAGCAACAGTGAGGGACCATATTATCAATGTGAGGAAAGTAAGGAAAATTCTCACGAAATTATAAGGAGATACGTGAGGAACTCAACAAAATACTTCAGGAGTTCTTTACAACAGAACAAAAGTAGAGCTGAAGGATGGAGATGAAGGATTTCGACGGCAAGCATTCAGTGTTAGTTGGGGCAATTAATTGGGTTGACAATGTTGGAGCACCAGGAGAGGACCAATTTTACAACGAAAACTCAGCATTTACAAAGGGAAAGTTGGGGCTGATAAACATGTTTGATTTCTATGGCAGGATTACTAAAACAAGACAGAAATAATGGTGGCTGAGTAGGTTCTATTTTCTTAAAATGCTAAAAAGCATTTGCCTGAGCTCCTTATATAAATGAAGGAAGCCCATAATGGAGAAGTCTGGGATAACTGGGAAAAACGCTAAATTGGGTAAAGGAGTTCTTAAAGGTCAGAAAGTAAATAATCACAGTCAGAAACGATGTTTCGAGCTAGATGAATTAACAAGTTTGGAATGCAAGAACATAAGAATGAAGGTAACTGAATGAGGCCTATTGGCCCATACGAGACAGCTTCTATTTATATCTACCCAATTTCATTCAGATATATGTGTAACCTATGATTGAATCTATCAAGGGATCTTACTTCTATTATATTTTGCTGAAAATGGTTCCACAAATCAGAAACTCTTTTACCGAATCAATATTTACCCAAGTCTTTCCTAAATCTATACTTATCGAATTTATACCATTGCTTCGTGTTCTGTCCTGTGTTAATATTTTTAATATCTTATTAATATCCCCCTTTGTTATGCCCATTCATCCACCTGTACACCCCAATCATATCACCCCTAATTCTTCGTCTTTCTGGAGAATGTAATTTAAGCTTTGTCTAACTTTCTTCCTATGACATGTTTCTAATTTGGGGGATTAACTTTGTTATCCTATGCAGGACGCATTCTAGTGAATTATATCCATTCTATAGTATGGACACCAAAACTGAACTGCATAATCTTAATGAGGTCTAACCAGAAGAAGATATTGGTAGAGGACAACAGGTGTCTTATTACTAATGCTTCGATTAATAAATCCCAGTGTCCTATTTGCCTTATTACGAACATTTATGGATTAATTTTCTGATTTTAAATTCGTACTAATCATAACTTTCAGATTCCATTCGCAATCCGACTTCGCACTCTCAACACCATCTAGCTCGTATCTTGTAACTCTATCATCACTACTGAGCCTAAATCCTTACATTTGTCAGCATTAAACTGCATCTGCCAATCTTTTGACCATTCCAAAACATTATTTAGATCGTCTTGATGTGATAGTGAGCCTTTTGCCCTCCCGAAAAGGCTCCCTCCCGATTTTTGGTATCAACGGCAAATTTGCAAATAATGCTGCTCAAACCTGAATCAAGATCAATTATATATATTATGAATAACAAAGGTCTCAGGACAGAGTCATGGGGCACTCCACTTACAACATTTGCCCACTCTCACTTAACCACATTAAAACTATTTGTTTCCTTTGTTATAGCCAAACCCTAATCCAATTAAATATAGCACCCCCAGTACCGTGAGCCTCTAACTTTTTAATCAGTCTTTCATGTGGCACTGTATCAAAAGCTTTGTTAAAGTCAAGGTACACAACATCAAAATCCTTACCACTATCAACTGTCACAACTATGCAGGAATAAAAAGATAGCAAATTTGTTAAACATGAACGCCCATTTGTAAAACCGTATTGTGAATCATTTATTAATTATGTTTTTCAAGATGAAGACGAATGGTATTTGCAATTATCGATTCAAGTAACTTTCCCACAATAGACGTTAAGCTAATTGGCCAATAGTTTGACGCAAGTGATCTATCGCCTTTCTGAAGGAGATCTCAAGAATCACAAGACTATGTCCTGGGACCACTACTCTTCCCCTTTTTTCTGAACGACCTACTCGAGCTTGTGAGCTGGTAAAGCCAATGTTTGCAGATGATGAATTTCTGATGAGGAATGTAAAACAAAAGGAGAACTGCGGGAAATTACTGAAGGACCTTGATAAACTCCAAGGGTAGGCAAAGGAAGCTGCAGGAATTCCATCCCAACACGCACAAAGCAATGAAGATGGGAAGGATATAAAGACAAGCAGCAGGTAACTACATCATATGGAGAAGGCAATACCAGAATCAGAAGGAGAGACAAATTTGGGACTTGGGAGTATAGTTTAACACTAACACTAGAGGCATAAACCAGCCCGGCTTCCTAAGGTTTCCCAACGTCAAGAAAATGGTTAATTTAAAGTGTCTTCTCCTAACCTTCCAGAGGACCCAAAACGGGACAGTATGTCACTTTCGCGAGCCGCTTCCATTTTCTAGTATGACAATTTTTGGCCTTAAGTAACGCATACGATCGAAATGAGACGTTCTTTGTAAGAGGACAAGTTGCATAAACAAGGTAACATCAGCAGCATATGGGACGATGGTGATCATTGAGGCATCGTCTAGAAACCTCTTTCTTACTGCAATAGTAGAATGTGCAGCCCCAGGCAAGAGCCCGAACCGTGTCCAGTATAAAACTAAAATTTATAAAGAGCAGAAATTTGAAACAAGACTGTTGCCAGAGAAAAATTGCTTACACTATGAGGATAGGATAATGTAACTAAATCTCACGACCGTACAGGACAGATGAAACAGACAGGATATGATCACAACGTAAAAGATACTAATGGGAATTTACAAGATGGACAAGTACTATCTCTCATTTGGGAGCAATGATGGTAAGACGTCATAAGTGGAAGCTGGAGATTCAAATGAGTCAAATAAATTTAAGGTCATACAGGCAACACATGAGGAAGGTTAACAAGTGGTATGACCTGAGGAACAATGTTGGAGGTCGCCGCCTTCATCCACAACTTTTAGGTCAGATTCAACAGTTTTCCAACATCAGAATAGTTGAAATATAACTCAACCAGTACAATTAATGGTCGTTGGCGTGGCATAAAGGGCTGGACCTCACTACCAGGCAGATAATAATAGGTAAGTACTAATAGGTAAGTGTGCACACACACACACACACCAGGGCTACCAGGGGGGCCTGGTAACCTGCTGGAGAGTGCACAGGACTCGTAATTCTGTGGCGCGGTTTCGATTCCCGCACCAGGCAGAAACAAACGGGCAAAGTTTCTTTCACCCTGAATGCCCCTGTTACCTAGCAGTAAATAGGTACCTGGGAGTTAGTCAGCTGTCACGGGCTGCTTCCTGGGATGTGTGTGGTGTGGAGAAAAAAAGTAGTTAGTAAACAGATTGACAGTTGAGAGGTGGGACGAAGGAGCACAGCTCAACCCTCGCAAACACAACTAGGTGAATACAACTAGTTGATTACATGCGCACACACACACGCACACACACACACACACACACACACACACACACACGCACACACACACACACACACAGACACACACACACACACACCTACCTTCTCCGCGCGCGCGCGGAGAAGGTAGGAGACACACGCGATTAGTGAGGTCCGCGGAAATTCGTCAATTTCTCGGGACATTGAAGGAGTATAGAGGTTAGATCATAGTATTTGGCCTCTCGCAGTGTGTAGCTAGCAGGGTGCAACATAGCATAGTCATATCGCTAGTGATAGTGCGAAGATTTGGCGAAGAAACCAAAAGTGGAGCTAGGGCATCACCGGTGCATGTAAGTGTGTGACCTGACCGGGTGGGACGACCCGCCGTGGAGCTACCTGATTGTGCTGTTGAGTGGTGACTGTGATCAGTGGTACAGTGAATTAGTGAACTGTCACATAACGATACAGTGACTGACTCCAGAGCTTTGTGTTGAAAGAGAAGAACGACCTCATCAATCTACCAGCACTTAGTGAATCACCTAGTGGGAGACAACGACGGATAACCATCGTCATCATACATCGCTCATCTGGTTGTGTGAGCGGGAGGCAGACTGGTATGTACCCCTCTCTGGTCAATTAATCAGGTGTACAGATTGAGGTAAAAGATTATCAAATTCTCGTTCAGGATATCATATATATTTAAAAATCTCAGAGTTGCTCATTTAGGCAGAGGTAACGCATAAGGGATATCTTGACACATACATGCACACAAGTGTGCACACGCTAAAACAGACACACACACGCGTGCACACACACACACACACACACAATTGTCCAGTCAGGGGAAAAGGCATCTGGGATAGGACCTTACTATCCCCCCCCCCCCATCTTGACCCCACCATCGGACCTGACCTGACTTAGTCGCCATCTCCCCCCCCCAACCCCAGTCCCCCGCATCGCCCATACACACACTCTTCCCCTCCCCACTCTCCCTCTCTCCCACTCCCTCTCTCCCTCTCGCACTATCTCTCTCCTGCTCTCTCTCTCCTGCTCTCTCTCTCTCTCTCCTGCTCTCTCTCTCTCTCTCTCTCTCTCTCTCTCTCTCTCTCTCTCTCTCTCTCTCTCTCTCTCTCTCTCTCTCTCTCTCTCTCTCTCTCTCTCTCTCTCTCCCTCCCTCTCTCTCTCTCTCTCTCTCTCTCTCTCTCTCTCTCTCTCTCTCTCTCTCTCTCTCTCTCTCTCTCTCTCTCTCTCTCTCTCTCTCTCTCTCTCTCTCTCTCTCTCTCTCTCTCTCTCTCTCTCTCTCTCTCTCTCTCTCTCTCTCTCTCTCTCTCTCTCTCTCCCTCCCTCTCTCTCTCCCTCTCTCTCTCCCTCCCTCTCTCCCTCCCTCCCCCTCTCCCTCCCTCTCTTTCCTTCCCCCTCCCTCTCTGCCCACACACACACACACACACCTCACCCGCTCTCTCCCTCACCCGCTCTCTCCCTCACCCACTCTCTCCCTCTCCTCTCTCTCCCTCCCGCCTCTCTCTCCATCTCCTCCCCCCCCCCCTCCCCTTCTACTTTCTTCTCACTTCAGTGGAAGGGTCGGATCCCCCCCTCCCACCCATTTATCTCTCCCTTTATCACTCCCTTTCTCTCTCTCTCTTTCTCTCTCTCTTCCTCTCTCTCTCTCTCTCCCTCCCCCATCCCAACAGGGTCAAGCATGGCAGCCAGAGGTCCCAGGGGAACAGGAAAAGAGCCAAGATGACGAGATGAAGGAAATGTTCGCCCAGTTTCTGGAGGACATCAAGAGTGAGATGCAAGAAATGATGCAGGAAATGAAGAACGAAATAAGCAACCTGAAAAGAGAGCTGACAGCAGCAAAGGAGGAGATTAGAGCCCTCAAAGAAAATGGTATCGAGGCTGAGAATCAGAAAACCACCCAGGGAGAAGGTGGTAATAGTTTTCTGGATGAGAATGCCACAATAAAAGCAACATTTGCGGAAATACTACAAAAAAATAACTCTGAAGTAATGACTGCAGTGATGGAGGTGGCCATGAAAGCAGCCACCTCGCAGGAGGCGGCACGCTCCACTAGCCAACTGCTGGAAAGAAACAGATCAGTGGTTGCTGTGGGTATTAAGGAGCAGGAAGGATCTAATAGGACAGAGTGGAGTGACAAGGACAAAGCAGCAGTGAATGAAGTACTAAAGGCACTAGACATGGAAGGGGCTGAGCATAGCATTGAGAAGGTTTTCAGGCTAGGCCGGTACAACAAAGACCGAGACCGAATGATAAAGATAGTGTTTGCAAACGAGAACACAAAGGAGAAGATCCTATCAAGGAAGAGCTCCCTGAAAAACGTGGGAAAATTAAAAAATGTATTCCTCCAGAGAGACATGACAAGGGAGGAGAGAGCCGTGGCGGCAGAAGCAAGGAAGAGGCGCAGGGGGAGAGGGGAAAACCAGGAAGTCACAGCTCCCAACCCAACACCCCCAGAGGCGAGGGGGGAACCCACAACCAGCTACCCAGTAACACCAGAAGGGAGGACAACCCCGCCTCCCTCCACTGCATAGAAAACCCCCCTACCCCAAACCCTCCCTGCCCCCACTCAAATGTTCAGCAAAATCTCCCTCCCCCCACACCCAATCCCCACCCTTCTACCCCTCCCCTCCTCCCGAGTCCTCCCTCCCCCCTTTCCTTCCCGTCCTCCCTCCCCTTTCACCCCATACCCTCCCTGTCCCTCCCCCTTCACTGGATTGCCCGCCCCTCATCCCAGTATCCTCTGAGACCCTGTTATCCACCTCACAGGTCCTCACACCCATGGAACAGCCTCCCCCCACCAGCAGAACACTCACCAAGGAGGCGATTTGAGAAGGGACAGAAGAAAGTGAGCCTCAAAGCGATGTACACAAACATAGATGGAATTACAAATAAAGCAAATGAGCTTGGAGAACTGGTACTAGAGGAAAACCCAGACATAATAGCCCTCACAGAAACAAAGATCACGAAAACGATAACAAATGCAGTGTTCCCACAGGACTATTATGTTATGAGGAAAGAGAGGGAAGGAAGAGGTGGGGGTGGTGTAGCTCTGCTGGTAAGACAAGGCTGGGATTTTGAGAAGATGGATATTCAGGGCTGCGAAGGTTTCAGTGACTACATAGCAGGTACTGTAACAAATGGAGGGAAAAAAATTATAGTCGCAGTCATATATAATCCACCACCAAATGACAGAAGACCTAGACAGGAATATGATAGAAACAACATGGCCACCATTAACATAATAGAAAGAGCAGCTTCTGTTGCTAGCAGGAATGGATCTGGACTACTAATTATGGGAGACTTCAACCATGGGAAGATAGATTGGAAGAACAGAGACCCGCATGGAGGACCAGAAACATGGAGAGCTAAGCTGCTGGACGTGGCAACAAGAAACTTTCTAAGCCAGCACACCAAAGAACCAACAAGAATGAGAGGAGAAGATGAACCAGCAATGCTTGATTTGATATTTACCCTAAATGAATGGGATATAAGGGAAGTTAAGATGGAAGCGCCCTTGGGAATGAGTGACCACAGTGTATTGAACTTTGAGTACCTGGTAGAGCTAGGACTTATCTCCCCCCAAAAAGAACTAGGAATCAAAAGGCTGGCATACCGAAAGGGGAATTATGAACAGATGAGAAGTTTCCTAAGTGAAATACCTTGGGACACAGACCTCAGAGACAAGTCTGTACAGGGTATGATGGACTATGTTACCCAAAAGTGTCAGGAGGCAGTAAACAGGTTCATCCCGGCCCAAAGGGAAAAATCCGAGAAGCAACAGAAGAATCCATGGTATAATAGGGCATGTATGGAAGCGAAGAAACTGAACAAAAAGGCGTGGAGGAACTTCCGGAATAACAGAACACCAGAAAGCAGAGAGAGATACCAGAGAACCAGGAATGAGTACGTCAGGGTGAGAAGAGAAGCAGAGAAAAATTTTGAAAATGATATAGCAAACAAAGCCAAGACCGAACCAAAGCTACTCCACAGTCACATCAGAAGGAAAACAACAGTGAAAGAACAGGTATTGAAACTTAGAACAGGCGAGGACAGGTATACAGAGAATGACAGAGAGGTGTGTGAGGAACTCAACAAGAGGTTCCAGGAGGTCTTCACAATAGAACAGGGTGAGGTCACTGTGCTAGGAGAAAGGGAGGTAAACCAGGCGGCCTTGGAGGAGTTCGAAATTACAAGAGAGGAGGTCAAGAGACACCTGCTGGATCTGGATGTTAGAAAGGCTGTTGGTCCAGATGGGATCTCACCATGGGTACTGAAAGAGTGTGCAGAGGCACTTTGCCTGCCACTCTCCATAGTGTATAGTAAGTCACTAGAGACGGGAGACCTACCAGAAATATGGAAGACGGCGAATGTGGTCCCAATATACAAAAAGGGCGACAGACAAGAGGCACTGAACTACAGGCCAGTGTCCTTGACTTGTATACCATGCAAGGTGATGGAGAAGATCGTGAGAAAAAACCTGGTAACACATCTGGAGAGAAGGGACTTCGTGACAAATCGCCAACATGGATTCAGGGAGGGTAAATCTTGCCTTACAGGCTTGATAGAATTCTACGATCAGGTGACACAGATTAAGCAAGAAAGAGAGGGCTGGGCGGACTGCATTTTCTTGGATTGTCGGAAAGCCTTTTACACAGTACCGCATAAGAGGCTGGTACATAAGCTGGAGAGACAGGCAGGTGTAGCTGGTAAGGTGCTCCAGTGGATAAGGGAGTATCTAAGCAATAGGAAGCAGAGAGTTACGGTGAGGGGTGAGACCTCCGATTGGCGTGAAGTCACCAGTGGAGTCCCACAGGGCTCTGTACTCGGTCCTATCTTGTTTCTGATATATGTAAATGATCTCCCGGAGGGTATCGATTCATTTCTCTCAATGTTTGCGGACGATGCTAAAATTATGAGAAGGATTAAAACAGAAGAGGACTGTTTGAGGCTTCAAGAAGACCTAGACAAGCTGAAGGAATGGTCGAACAAATGGTTGTTAGAGTTTAACCCAACCAAATGTAATGTAATGAAGATAGGTGTAGGGAGCAGGAGGCCAGATACAAGGTATCATCTGGGAGAGGAAATTCTTCAGGAGTCAGAGAAGGAAAAAGACTTGGGGGTTGATATCACGCCAGACCTGTCTCCTGCAGCACATATCAAGCGGATAACATCAGCGGCATATGCCAGGCTGGCCAACATACGAACGGCATTCAGAAACTTGTGTAAAGAATCATTCAGAACTTTGTATACCACATATGTCAGGCCAATCCTGGAGTATGCAGCCCCAGCATGGAGTCCATATCTAGTCAAGGATAAGACTAAACTGGAAAAGGTTCAAAGGTTTGCCACCAGACTAGTACCCGAGCTGAGAGGTATGAGCTACGAGGAGAGACTACGGGAATTAAACTTCACTTCGTTGGAAGACAGAAGAGTTAGGAGGGACATGATCACCACATTCAAGATTCTGAAGGGAATTGATAGGGTAGATAAAGACAGTCTATTTAACACAAGGGGAACACGTACATGGGGACACAGGTGGAAACTGAGTGCCCAAATGAGCCACAGAGATGTTAGAAAGAACTTTTTTAGTATCGGAGTGGTGGACAAATGGAATGCATTAGGAAGAGATGTGGTGGAGGCTGACTCCATACACAGTTTCAAGTGTAGATATGATAGAGCCCGATAGGCTCAGGAATCTGTACACCTGTTGATTGACGGTTGAGAGGCGGGACCAAAGAGCCAGAGCTCAACCCCCGCAAACACAACTAGGTGAGTACACACACACACACACACACACACACACACACACACACACATACACACACACACACACACACACACACACACACACACACACACACACACACACACACACACACACACACACACACACAGTTTAATCCAAGCAAATGTAATGTAATGAAGATAGGGGTAGGAAGCAGGAGACCAGATACAAGGTATCACTTGGGAGATGAAATACTTCAAGAGTCCGAGAGAGAGAAAGACCTGGGGGTTGATATCACGCCAGACCTGTCCCCTGATGCTCATATCAAGAGGATAACAGCAGCAGCATATGCCAGGTTGGCTAACATATGAACGGCCTTTAGAAACTTGTGTAAGGAATCTTTCAGAACATTATATACCACATATGTCAGACCAATCCTGGAGTATGCGGCACCAGCATGGAGTCCATATCTAGTCAAGCATAAGACTAAAATGGAAAAGGTTCAAAGGTTTGCCACCAGACTAGTACCCGAGCTGAGAGGTGTGAGCTACGAGGAGAGACTACGGGAATTAAACCTCACTTCGTTGGAAGACAGAAGAGTTAGGGGGGACATGATCACCACATTCAAGATCCTCAAGGGAATTAACAGGGTTGATAAAGACAGGCTGTTTAACACAAGGGGCACACGCACTAGGGGACACAGGTGGAAACTGAGTGCCCAAATGAGCCACAGAGATATTTGAAAGAACTTTTTTAGTGTCAGAGTGGTTGACAAATGGAATGCATTAGGAAGTGATGTGGTGGAGGCTCACTCCATACACAGTTTCAAGTGTAGATATGATAAGAGCCCAATAGGCTCAGGAACCTGTACACCTGTTGATTTACAGTTGAGAGGCGGGACCAAAGAGCCAGAGCTCAACCCCCGCAAGCACAACTAGGTGAGTACAACTAGGTGAGTACAAGCTTGATATAATTCTACGATCAGGTGACAAAGATGAAGCAAGAAAGAAAAGGGTGGGCGGATTGCATTTTTTGGACTGTCGGAAAGCCTTTGACATAGTATCCATAAAAGGTTGATGCATAAGCTGGAGAAACAGGCAGGAGTAACTGGTAGGGAGCTCCAGTGGATAAGGGAGTACCTAAGCAATAGGAAGCAGAGTTACAGTGAGGGGTGAGACCTCAGACTAGCGTGGTCACCAGTGGAGTCCCACAGGGCTCTGTACTTGGACCTATCCTGTTTCTGATATTCGTAAATGATCTCCCAGAGGGTATAGACTCATTCCTCTCAATGTTTGCTGACGACGCAAAAATTATGAGAAGGATTAAGACAGAGGAGGACAGCTTGAGGCTTCAAGAAGACCTGGACAAGCTGCAGGAATGGTCGAACAAATGACTGTTAGTGTTTAACCCAAGCAAATGTAATGTAATGAAGATAGGGGTAGGAAGCAGGAGACCAGATACAAGGTACCATTTGGGAGATGAAATACTTCAAGAGTCAGAGAGAGGGAAAGACCTGGGGATTGATATCACGCCAGACCTGTCCCCTGAAGCTCATATCAAGAGGATAACATCAGCAGCATATGCCAGGTTGGCTAACATAAGAACGGCCTTTAGAAACTTGTGTAAGGAATCTTTCAGAACATTATATACCACATATGTCAGACCAATCTTGGAGTATGCGGCTCCAGCATGGAGTCCATACCTAGTCAAGCATAAGACTAAACTGGAAAAGGTTTAAAGGTTTGCCACAAGACTAGTACCCGAGCTGAGAGGTATGAGCTACGAGGAGAGACTACGGAAATTAAATCTCACTTCGTTGGAAGACAGAAGAGTTAGGGGGGACATGATCACCACATTCAAGATTCTCAAGGGAATCGACAGGGTTGATAAAGACAGGCTGTTTAACACAAGGGGCACACGCACTTGGGGACACAGGTGGAAACTGAGTGCCCAAATGAGCCACAGAGATATTAGAAAGAACTTTTTTAATGTCAGAGTGGTTGACAAATGGAATGCATTAGGAAGCGATGTGGTGGAGGCTGACTCCATACACAGTTTCAAGTGTAGATATGATAGAGCCCAATAGGCTCAGGAACCTGTACACCTGTTGATTGACGGTTGAGAGGCGGGACCAAAAAGCCAGAGCTCAACCCCCGCAAGCACAACTACGTGAGTACAACTAGGTGAGTACACACACACACACACACACGCACACACACACACACACACACACACACACACACACACATTCGGAAGTGATGTGGTGGAGGCTGACTCCATACACAGTTTCAAGTATAGATATGATAGAACCCAATAGGCTCAGGAATCTGTACACCTGTTGATTGACGGTTGAGAGGCGGGACTAAAGAGCCAGAGCTCAACCCCTGCAAACACAACTAGGTGAATTACACACACACAAGTGTCACCCACAAGTTTTTTCAGTGTTAGAGTAGTTAATAAATGGAATGCACTAGGCAGTGATGTGGTGGAGGCTGACTCCATACATTGTTTCAAATGTAAAAATGATGGAGCCCAGTAGGCTCAGGAAACTGTACACCAGTTGATTGACAGTTGAGAGGCGGGACCAAAGATCAAAGCTCAACCCCCGCAAACACAATTAGGTGAGTATAATTAGGTGAGTACACACAAAGAGCAGAGCTCAACCCCTGCAAGAACAACTAGGTGAATAAACACACACACACACACACCAAATGTAGATATGATAGAGCCCAGTATACTCAGGAATCTGTACATCAGTAATTGACGGTTGAGAGGCGGGACTAAAGAGCCAGAGCTCAACCCCGTAAGCACAACTAGGTGAGTACACACACACACACACTCTCGGAAAAAGTACAGAAGTATGCCACTAGGCTACTCCCAGAACTAAGAGTCATGAGTTACTAGGAAATGGTGCATGAACTGCACCTCACGTCGCTGGAAGAAGAGCTCGGTAAGATATGCTCACTAAATACGAAATCCTCAGGGAAATTGACGGAGTAGACAGGGAGTGATTAATTTACATGGGAGGTACACGCGGAAGGCGAAAGAAGTGAAACCTGAATAACCAAATCAGCTACAGAGACCTTAGCACGAACTTTTTCAGTGTCAGAGTAGTTAGTAAATGGAATGCACTAGGAAATGATGTGGTGGAGGCTGACTCCCTACACAGTTTCAAAAAATTTAGATATAGTAGAGCTTGAGTAGGTCAGGAATCTGTGCACCAGGAGATTGATGGTTGAGAGGTGGGACCGGAAAGCCTAAGCTCAACCCCCGCAAGCACAACTAGACGAGATCAACAAGGTGAGTACATGCACACACACTCACACATGACACAATGTATCATTTGGGTTATTTTGAGGTTAGGTTATCTTGAGATGATTTCGGGGCTTAGTGTCCCCGGGGCCCGGTCCTCGGTCAGGCCTCCACCCCCAGGAAGCAGCCCGTAGCAGCTGTCTAACTCTCAGGTACCTATTTACTTCTAGGTAACAGGGGCATCAGGGTGAAAGAAACATTTTGCCCATTTGTCTCCGCCTCCACAGGGGATCGAACCGGAACCTCAGGACTACGAATCCGAAGCGCTGTCAACCCAGCTGTCAGGCGCCCAGGAGCTGGGAGATGAAATTCTTTAAGAGTCAGAGAGAAAGACTTGGGGGTTGAAATCATGCCAGAACTGTCCCCTGAAGTGCATATCAAGAGGATAACATCAGTGGCATATGCCAGGTTGGCCAACATAAGAACGGCATTTAGAAACTTGTGTATGGAAGCATACAGAAATTTGTATACCACGTATGTCAGACCAAATTTGCAGAATGCGGCTCCAGCAAGGAGTCCATATTTAGCCAAGCATAAGACTAAACTGGAGAAGGTTCAAAGGTTTGTCATCAGACTAGTATCCGAGTGGAGAGTTATAAGCTACGAGGAGAGACTACGAGAGTTAAACCTCACGTCGCTGAAAGACAGAAGAGTTAAGGGGGACATGATCACCATGTCATGGGGTGTGTGTGTGTCAAAAACGTTTGTCATAGCTGTGTCTCAGAGGGCAGTTAAGAATTTAGTGGTTGTGGACCTTTAAATGTTGTCTAGGAGAATAGATGATTGTACTTCAGCCTAGGCCAAATCAAGGAGTAAAGTAAACAGCCTAGTACAAAGACACAAATTTGTATGTATAAAACACACTATATTACACATATGAAATGTTATTCCTTACAACTCAAGGTCAGTATGAAATTATATAGCTCCCAAGCAGGCTCTAGATACCCTAAGGCTCTTTGTCCCAAACCTGGAACCGTGCACACAGCCACCCACCGATGACACATATATTTACACCTCTAGGAAACCCGGACTCTCTCTTAAAGAACACCTCCAAAGTCTGCATATCTACTCTACAATATCTTGCATCCCTGTTCAGATACAAAGGTTGGCTTATCTGAATGTATGGCCGGAGAAACCCCCTCAAATAGCAGGACTGGGTCGGCAGCGATACACCTCCCCTCAAGTCAAGATGGCATCCACCTCTCTTGCGTCATCGCCCCTTAATACTCTATGCTTTACATTTGCAATCAAACCCTTTATTGACTTCATTTACCATATTCCCCATGCATGCTTTTAGATTGAGTCCATTTTTCCCTCACATAGTTAGGCTATTTCAGTTCACATTATTCCTGACAATCTCCAGCTGAGAGGGTACTACTTTGTTGGGCGGAGTATTACTTGTAACTCGCGGCCACCCTGAAATCAGCTGTAGATATTTTCATATAAAAAATTCTCCACTGTGCCCACCAACATTTTATACTTGAAACTAACCTCCACAGGAGGTAAGGTTTGTAACACCCCTCCTAAGCTGTGGAGAAAAAAAATGAGAAATTCATGAATGAATTTCACTTTTTTCACATAAAATTAACACCTCAAACAGTTTCCGTAATAATTGTAAAGAAACAGTAAATTATATATAATAAACACTAGATACACAATAATATATACATCTCTGAGCAATAATACAACTAACTCTAAGTCACCCCAGGTTTTGGCAATCTAGAAAGTGCATCTGCTACTATATTTAATTTTCCTGATATATGTTTGATGACCAGATTGTACTCTTGCAACAATAAAGACCACCTTAATATTCTCTGATTGGAATTCTTCATGTTAGCAATAAAAGTTAAGGGGTTGTGGTCAGTAAACACTTCAACAGTATTGGCTGATAGATAAATGTCAATTTTTTTAACAGCTAGTAATAATGACAAAGCCTCCTCTACTATGGAGTAATTCTGTTGACATTTGGTAAATTTTTAGAGTAGTAATGTTTTGGATGATTAATACCCTCATCAACTTCTTGCATTAGTACAGAACCAGCACCCCAATCCGAAGCATCAATATATACTTTGAATGGCTTAGAGTAGTCAGGCATAGCTATCACTGGACCAGATGATAACATTCCTTTTAATTTAGTAAAAGCATCCTGACATTCCTGAGACCATCTAAACTTTACATTTGTACATAGCAAGTTTGTCAAAGGAGCTGCAATTGCTGCAAATTTTTTACAGAACTTCCTATAATAAGCACACATTCCTAGATATCTTTGTACCTCCTTCTTGCTAGTCAACACTGGATACTCTAATATATCATATATTTTATTTTTGAGTGGTAACACCTTCACATTTCCCACTTCATATACTAAGTAAGAAATACTAGCTCTAGCATGAGTACATTTGTGTAAGTTTACAGTTAAATTGGCCTCCTTTAAGCATTTTAATAGTTTAGCCAAACCTTTCATAAGGTCCTCCCAATTATTGTGATAAATTACAATATCTTCCAAGTAAGCTCTACATTGTGGTGTGTCTTTTAACACTAAGTTCATAAGACGCTGGAAAGTTGCTGGGGCATTTTTCAACCCAAAAGGCATTACAGTGAATTCATACAACCCATCTGCAGTTATAAATGCACTCATCTCCCGTGCTCTTGGTGTTAAAGGAATTTGCCAGTACCCTTTTGATAAATCTAGATTGGTTACAAACTTGGCTTTACCAATACTGTCTATACAATCATCTAATCTAGGTATTGGAAAGTTATCATCAACAGTCATTACATTTAGCATAAGGTAGTCAATGACCAACCTGTGAGTTCCATCCTTCTTTGGAACCAAAATATAAGGACTACTCCAACTGCTGCTGCTAGGTCTCACCAATCCATGTTGAAGCATGTAGTCGATCTCTTTTCGGATGAGATTTAATTTGGTAGGGTTGACTCTATATGGGTGTGACTTGACTGGTTGGTTGTCTGTCACCTCGATGTCGTAGTGAATAACTGTAGTCTGGGTGGGAATATCGCCAAAGATGTCTGCATGAGACGTCAGCAACTGCTCCAAGTCCTGCTTCTGCTCTGATGACAAATGTTCCACCATTTTCTGGACATTATCCAACCACTCTCCATTGCTAAAATAAGGTATATGAGCATTAGGTACATTATCAAAATCACATTCCCCATTATTCTCATCTACATGGTCTACACTAAGCACCTGGTTGGTATTGGTAGTTCCCTTCTGTGTTAGTTTCATCCTATTCACAAGCACTACTATTTCCTTTCTCTTGACATCAGGTGTTTGGATTACATAATTGGTGGGATTGAGTTTCTTTATCACTGTATAAGAACCTCGGAACCTGTGCAACAATGTTGGTCCCTGTCGGGCCATTAGTACCACCACTTTGTCACTTGCCTCAAAATGTCGTTGCTTTGTCTTTTTATCGTACTGTGCCTTCATTTTTCCTTGAGCTTCTTTAAGAGGAATAGAAGCTTTAGCCCTGTTTTTATTTAACTTGTCTTGTAATGTAACTGTTTCTAACTGTTTCAAACTGTTTCGGAATACCGTGCTGCCAGTATATCTAATATGGCGAGAGTCTCTCCCTCCTGCTCGGAGGACGCTCATGCGCGATAGGTCCCAGTAGGGGTTCCGAGCATAAATTATATTTATTCATTAAAGCTAAATAGGGAAGGCAGTGTTTATGAAAACTGTTTATATTCTAATCAAATACTTTATGTGGTGATGTTTGATTCTCACAGTGCAGGTCAGTTAATGTAGACTGCACAAATAAAACGAGAATCCTTTGGAGGTGAAAATTATTTTAGATTATGATACTAGTTACTAGAACAGCGATCAAGCTGGGAAAAGGAATTCTAGTAAACTTTTGTATACTAAATTAAATAACCTACTACTAAATAATTATCCCTAATAAAGGAAAGTAAATGGTTGGACTTTTATTAGATCTACAGATATGTGGAAATTTATTCTTCGTGGGTTGCTGACGCAACACTACACAATTCTAGGAGAAATTACATGATGTTCCACATCCTAATGCAATGAATTCGGTGATACTAAACTACGAATTAGTAGTGTTAGTTAATTATTACGCTTAGTACAGGAAATACATCTCATTGTACTAAGGATTAGTACAGCAAATACATCTCATAGTACTAAGGATTAGTAAATGAGTATCAGATGAGTATGGAGCCTAATACAGGAAATACACTCTATTGTATTAGGGAGGTGAAATAATTGTTGGAAATTTCCAACATAACTCCGGGGCGGAAAATTACGGGTCGTAGTTCATTGTTAAGTACTAACGTACCTGTTCCCTTTCCCTGAAGTTACATTCTTATATGTTAACAGGTTAGTATTTACATAACGAATGTCCCGGATCTGTGTGACAAGTATACTCTGTTGTCATGGGTACATCTATGTAATGATTAAAGTATTATCCTACATGTCTTTGAGATCAAGGAGATACTGAATCCACAGTGAGATCAATGTCTAGGGTCGCAGTGACACGTAACTAGATGAGTTACTAGACACTAACTGATCACTGTAAACTCATAAATCACCTTAATATCAAATGAGAAATTCTATGTGTTTATGCAAAATTAAATTTAGCCTTAGGTGCAGTTCTTGCTGAACAAGTATTTTAGGCGATGCAATAATAATAACTAAGTTCCTAACCTAGCTAAATTCTAGATAAAGTAGAGAACTGAGTATATGAGTATCAGTCTCTATAAATGCAGTGAGTGGTATGCTTTAGTGAGTACAGATTCAACTTGCACTCAGCTGACCCTAGCTAATATTCCCTAATTTACCTAAGTAGAGAGTAAATGCGAATTATATACATTAGGATACAGTGCTATAACTTCTCTGGAAGTATAACTAAACACATATAGCACCCTAAGATTCTGAATGAGAAATAAACCTGCTCGGTTTATATAAATAAAGTTACAGTACTATAATTCTCTGGATATATAATTAAGCACATGGTAACTTAAAGGATAAGATGAGTTTATTCTATTACGAGAAACAACATGTTTCACTACTAATAGTCTTCTGGTAAATGTTCACTTACAGGCTGTTGCAAAGTTCAATTTTGCTTGTGCTAAGATGCTTCTTCAAACTGTTTCTAAGATGCTTGTGGGCAGAGACAATAAGTAGAAGCAGCCCAAACAAAACTGATAAAACCCTGCATGTGTATCACGTTAAATGGATTACTAAATTCTAGTCCAGACGACTTGGTATAAATGCAGTCTTCTCTGAAAGACTTACCTAAGATCCAAAAAGATGCTATGAAGACTGAATGTGGTCAATTATTACTGTCGAGAACAGTTCTGGGTCTACTGTGGGGGGGGGGGAGAGTCGATGACATTTGTCACTGTGAAGTGAACCGGTTTAGGCTACTAGTCACTGATTTATCCACTGAGATCCATAGAAACTAACTTGGCCAATACTAATTGTACCAGACTCTATCTGGAATTAATGTTGGTTGTCAGCTGGCATTGGCTTCTTCTGGTTCAAAACTCTACCTGTAAGTAAGTAGCCTCCTGCTGAATTCAGCAAGTTCATTCCCTACTGGCTTGTAGTTCCAGTAATGAACTGATAATAATGGTCTGCCCCTACTAACATATCTACATTGCTGAGGTGGTCAGACGTTATCTTGGTGTCACCCAGTCTGATTCTATTTTTCTGCAAAAATCTGGCTGTGTCTCCTAGACCTTTAACATTCAGATCAAAGGGAATGTGATCAAGTACTATGGCCTTAACAGGTTGGACATAACCGCCTAGGCGTACTAGTGGTTGTACTACTTCAAGTTCCTAAGGTCCAGTATCTGTTAGGAATCCTGATATGTTCAATGTCACATTACATAAGGGTTTAAGTTTCAGCTTGTTAGCTGCTTGTTTAGTGATGAAAATTCTTTGTGATCCCTGGTCGAATAGACCTCATGTAATGATTCTAAGATTCATATTATTTAATTATAATTGTGCAGTAGGTAATACGGCATTATTATGAGACATGGTGTTAAGCACCTTAACCTCTTGTCGTACCTTACAGCACTGCACAGTGGTGGAAGTATCCTGTTCCACCTGGAGTTTAGGCGATTCGATTTGGGCCGATAAACTCCACACAATGCGGAATGTCATTGATTCTGGTGGCACCTGTTACATATGTGTAATTAGTTGGTGCATGTATTAGGATCATGTTGCAACAAGCACCTGGTGCACTTGCGCAATTCCTTGAGGCGCTTTATCCTAAAAACGCGATCAGGCAAGGTTTGACACTGATAAATGGTATGATTCTCTTGGCAAAAGAGACAGCATCTCATCCCTGTAGTAGATGCAGGAGTCACTGCTTTGGGAGACTTATGGGCTACAGGTTTAGAAAGGTTGATTATGTAGGTACCAGTAGTGAAGTTGAGGACTAGAACTGTGCGCACCAGATGGACAGGTGGCTCTATTAAAACCAGCTGTCCAGATGGGTCAAAGGTATGTAGCCACATAGTGTTGTAGGGGAATTTTCCCGGATGTTGGTTCGCGCCGGACGCGTGTGAGCATCCGGTGTTTGGTTACGTGTTCTGGGATGACGGGGGGGTTATGTTGTGTTGGGGTAGGAGAGTATGTCGGCTATGTGGGGGGGGGGGTAATTGGAAGAGTAATGAATGAGGAGAAGAGTTGAATATGTGGATAAGAGTAGATGAATATGTATGGGTGTTTGCCGTAGAGTTAATCCTGTGTAGAGATGAATAGTTTGATTAATAGATGGGTGTAAGTAATGCTATGTAGAGGGTGTGTGGTGTGAGGGGTCCCAATATAGGTGGATATGTTGATGGGGTGGGGGTGGGGGAGGGGTGAGAGGAGCTTCCCCTCGGCGGGAGAGGGTTGGAGGGTCATTGTGGTTGAAAAGCGAGAGTAGAATGTGTTTGCGGTTTTTTGACTGCCATTATTTTCTTCGAGGTATGCAGCTGTGTTTGGTGATGATCCATGAGGGGAATAGTTCCTTCATATACGGCAGGAAGTGTTGAGGAGGGTGAGAAAGAGAGCAGAGTCTCTTAAGATGTGAATGTAGCAGTTGGCAGAGAAGGTCTGTTTTATGTAACAATGCACGTGTGTGTGTGTGTGTATGTGTGTGAATTATAGGTGACAGACCAGCGCATGTTGGGAGCCGCACCAGGGGGCGGATGTGGTCCATTAGCCTTAATCGTTTTTCAAAGTCTACAGAGGGTCTGGGAGATGTTCACCCCAGCAGGGCTCTCCCACCACTGTGGATTCGTTAAGGAGCGGCGTTGTTCTTACTTCCGCCAGCTGGTCCTCACCTGCCATCCCCAATCGCTTCTCATTTGACCGGGATCATTTCCCTGTCTAGCGCAGGTGGGGTCATATCTCCCCTCCCACCCCACTTTCCCTCGGCAGAGAATATATGCAATAAACGAGGAAAAGTAAACACATTATATAAATTTATTTCTTATTAAACACTTAAGCGATTTACAACGATAATAATAATAATAATAATAATAATAATAATAATAATAATAATAATAATAATAATAATAATAATAATAATAATAATAATAATAATAATAATAATAAAAATAATAATAATAATAATAATAATAATAATAATAATAATAAGACTTCTTCTTGATGCTTTAGCCAGCAGGTAGATGGGAGAGGTATTCACCCCCCCCCCTCCATCGAAGCTTCTTGTCATCCTAGTCAATCATTCAATCTGTAGAAAGGGTTTAGGTAGTAGACAGACAGATTGGGAGTCATTCATCCAGTCCATCGAACCTTCCCACCACGATAGTCAACCAGCCAATCTGTAGAAAGGGAAAAAGGTTATAAGCTTTTTGTTGTCAATGTTGTAAAAATAAATACAGACATTATTATGTTCATCATTCAAACCTAACATAAAGTATTACTCACCGCACTATCATCCTAGCCAACTTCGTCACACAGCGTTTCACACTCAGCATCAGTACCGTTTAAGCAGAATGTTTGCTTACACACAGGCATTTTCATCTGAGCATAATTGAATTTCAACACTTTTTCATCATTCTTGCGAAATTGACCATATTTAAATGTTTCATCAAAGTGAAGCAGGGCGGCCTCTAAGCCTAGTCTGGGAAAATGATAGGCAAAACAAACAGCGTAATTCCCACAGAAGTAACTATTCAGGGATTGAATCCTTTTCTTCATAATATATATGGTATATTCTTGGAAGTAGGAGATAAACTCTTTGAAATATCTTGAATAAGATCCTATTGCAGGATTGGCATAACTGTCTAGTATAACTATCTCGCTTCTACCTTCATCCTTATTTACATAGAATGTTATCCAATGCCCCATTTTATTACGAGAACCAGACTCCAGAGTGTTGATTATGAACACCACAGGTCTTTTTTTATATATTTTTGTCAGTATTTTCCTTACGTCATCAGTTAGGAAACATCCTAGATAGTTTACCTTATCACCTAAATTACTTCTGATAGCCTCATTTATTTCCAAACTATTCATATTAATATTTATCCTCGCGTATCGCAAATAACGCGACGATCAGCGTTAATGCTGATCACACCTGTTGTAGACCCATAAACTAGAATGACTTTATTTCTAGCCACACCGCGTTTAAATTCCAAAGCGATCCGCAGATTACCACTTTTTTCAATCGGGATGGTGTCATCTATATCCTCAGGTTGTAAATTAAAGGCCAGTATGGTTCCACCATTCACATATGTATCATAAGACAATATAATGTCTTTATCGAAGCCTAAGGCTTGTAATGCAGTGTAATACAACTTGGCGCAGTTATGAGGGAAGTCGCACCCAATATTGACAATATTAGTGCTATTCTGCGATATTAATATTTTATTAAGTTCGCAGTTTTCCAAATAAAGTGGGTTGCGATTATATGCACCAGACACTGCCTCCATATCAAGGATGATCATATATAAATGTTCTGGTATAACAGTCCCGCACGGTTGGTCCATTGTTATCAAGCGCTGACCTGTGCCTAATATATACGTTAATAGGTGGGTCTAAGTAATGCTATGTAGAGGGTGTGTGGAGATGTGAGGGGTCCCAACATAGGTGGATACGTTTTGTATAAAGTTTTATTAAAAGTATACGTAATAGGAGAGTTGTTCTGCACCATGGCTTTATTAACAGCTACTAATCCTTCAGGGTACGGCAATACCCGATCCACCCATAGACGTGTAGACTTGATATTGTATTTAAAATTAGCGTGTTCATTATCACTGAGTATAAGCCATTTATCAGGTTGAAGTTCGAGCCGCACCCTGATGTCCACATTATCCAAAACGTATTCACTAACTGATGTGACATCCAGCATTAGTTTAAAACACGTATTCGCGCCACTCGTTTTCATATCAGTCATCCGTTGCTTCTCCCCAGCCGAGGTGTTAGTGAAATAACCAGCTTCAATTTTACCAGGATCGACACGGTTAAAAAACTGTGACAGTTTATCATAGCGGTTAGCCTTACACCCAGAAGTCGTAGATAATAACTTTACGTACGACCAGAATGAGAATAATGAGCTGGTTTCAACTACTGTTTCGTTTAAATACACAATAGCGGATTTGAATAGAGTTTGCGATAATCCATTCACCAACGAAACGTTTTTAGCATCTCCTAAAGGTGTTGTTCCATCTTCTTTGGTTAGATCAATAGACAACTCCGAAGCTATAGATGATAAATCCACAAGTTGCCCATTCACCCCCTTGATGATGAATTCCAGATAGGTGTCTGTAAACTTATTATTGACCCCAGAATACACAGGTAATACATCCACCGTTTGTCTGCTTGCAATTGTTGATTCTACCAATCGAGGGGAAAATACTTTAGGAAAGGCTTCACTAACAGCAGCGGTATAGTGTTCTAATGGCACCTGGAGGCCCAGAGCGTTATATCCGGCCATGTTCACGCTTTAGACAACACCAGCCGAGTGAGAAGAATTTATGACAGCACATCATTATATTTCGCTTTAGTAAAACGTTTGATGTTTACTAATTTTTTTGTTTGTTTATTCTTTTTCTGCACTCTTCCGCCTATCATTTGCTTCCCCACTCCTTTCAATGTTTCAACTCCGCGTTTCTTAAGAGATTGTTTGAAAGTTCGTTTGTCATTATTAATGTCGTCTAGTACGTTCTGCCCCAAGCTAAGCGCAGCCGGGGCCAGAGTCCTCATGATAATGGGCGCTGCTCGACGCGCTATTCCGCTTAGAAAGGAAAATATTCCCCCTCCACTCGTATGACGCCTACTGCTGTTGAAAATCCGTATATCATCAGTCCCCTCACCTCTAGGAGGGGTTAACAGAATGTATAATTCCTCAACAGAGGGGGGAATAAAGTGGACACGCATTTCTCCGCTGGTTTCAGACGAATGAGGAGTGGCGGGAAAGCGTTGGTGTTATATACCTCCTGCAACGGGGCGTAAATGCAAGACTGCTATGGTGCACCCACGTTCATCAAAATGTATTGGGTTACCATCTTGATCCCTAATAGTGATGCTGACGCTGTCTATCATGTTGGTGTTAAGACGCACATATAGATTTTTATTGTTGCTGTTATCACTTCCATTTAGGGAGATTACACCCAAAATATTTACAGACTGGTTCCCATATCTAGTAGAAGAGATTTTATCGCAATAAACACACAGAATATCAACTCCTCCTCTAGGCATTGGCGGGAATAGACATGTGTTATCTACACTCGAGGCATACTGACGTTTTGCGAATATGTCATATTCAATTTCTGGAACTAAGCTCAACACTTCCCAAAAGCGGTTCCAAATGATAATGTAACTCTACTGATGTTTTTATGCCCCGTTGCAGAGCTAATATTCTCCTCACTAATCACAATAGTGAACTTGTTTCGATTGAAGGAAGAATCATATTTAATAAAATGCGTTCCATATTTAGCTGAAAATTGTTTTAATGACTTTCCTAAAAAACTCAGTTTAGCATTACTTGAAAATATGGCCTCTATTCTGTATTAATCGTGGTATTAATTTATTTTATAGTTCCGGCTAAAACATCAGATGATAATAAATGCTTTGAATGCATGTATTTCCCCTCACCCACTTTCTCATACGTAACGCCTACACGTATATATGCCTCAGCATTATTACGCTTAATAAAGTAATGGGAAGTGGGGAGGAGTAATTTTTGTAGACACATTTCATAACTCCTCCTGGGATCTAATTCTAGCTGGCTAAACAATCGATTTTGGAACGATGCGGGGATGTTATTTGAGAATAAATACGTAACTGATACGCTGGTGGCGTATATCACGTGAGTGTCCATCGCTCCATCTCCTTAGACTGCTTTTTGCCAAGTAAAGCTAGTTACACATTACATACTCATTTATATACACTCACCTGTTAATATACGATCCAGGAAGCATTCAGATGGAGCCTCATACACAGCAACAGATGGAGCCTCATACACTTGACTGCTTGCCGTTGTATTACGGAATAAATCTCATGGTGTAGATGTTAGTGTGAAAAACAGTTGACCAATGGGGAGTTTATCCGGTAAAAAAAATAGATTTAAGCACAGTCATTTTATGTATAATGTCGTTAATTATATGTATGCCAGATACTGGAGCCAATACATTTCCATTCAGATCCCAATGAACGATTCCCCTAGCATCATAATGGTTTAGCAAGGATCTTGCATATTCATGATCTCGCACTTTCAACTTCAAATCTATTAAATGTTTTATGGAAGGGTTGGTATGCAACTGAGGAGGAGGTGGTTTGACAGTAAGATGTTGAGCAGCAGCTTTCACAGTGGGGTAAGCAGGGCTGTGTGTAGCTTTCCGGTTGTCCACTATTTTACGCGGTACGAGATAAAAGGCTTTCATTTTACTTTACTTACTGAACAACCGTGTAATTAAACTAGCTGCAATCGGCAAAATAATGGATAAAATACTACCTCCTCGTTTGCTGGTTAATATCTGTTTCTTAGTTGACACAGAAGGCCCCTTACAGGATAGTGACCGAATAAGCAATTTATATTTTTTAAATTTTTTAACGACCTTGTCAGGCACAGGAATTTTTTTTTTTTAAGTTATTAAAAATTTCTGATAAACAATTCATATGTGGTTTCTTCAATTATTCAATCAACTGTTTTCTTTAGGAATACTGAAGTTTTGATAATAGTTGGATCAATTCCTTGTATTTATAAACTAAGGGCTTCTTCATTATAAATGTAATATCTCAGCAGCATCAATCCATTGATCGAATGATCGATCATAACCTGCGTACCTAACTTTATACTGAAGTTTGCCAGAGACTCTGCGTTGCCCCACTACTTTCTCAATATTGAAGGTTTGAGGCAAATGTGTGGGTGTTAATTCTTGTTTATAGAAGCCACCTTCAATTTCTTCCCCATTCAGATCTTTTAGAAAGTATAAAGGGATGTGTTGTCTCCGATCAATACGTGTAACTGTAAATATCTCTCAGGTGTTCTGCTGCTTAAACCCTTTCTTGAACTTGGAAATGCGATCAGATAGAGTGATGCGTACTGTATCACCAACACTCAATCGAGGAATGACAGTTCTCTTTGATTTGTTCGGGCTTTTCAACCCGTTCTCGCACTTTCTTATAGTCAAGATTGACTTATTAAATAAGTGCATATGTGACATACTAATTTATTGTGAATATTTTAATTTACCTTGAAAAGCTTCATAGAAAACACCGACCTTACCTAACCTTCTTAGTATGTTAAAATAAGCATCTTATTGCTTCGTAATTACAATTATTATTTAACCTATACCTATATTAGGTATAGGTTAAGGTATACCTATACAAGTTTAGGTATACCTATACCTATATTAGGTTAAGTAATAATTGTAATTATGAAGCAATAAGATGCTTATCTTAACATACTAAGAAGGTTAGGTAAGGTCGGTGTTTTCTATGAAGCTTTTCAAGGTAAATTAAAATATTCACAATAAATTAGTATGTCACATATGCACTTATTTAATAAGTCAATATTGACTATACGAAAGTGCGAGAACGGGTTGGGCTTTTATACATTAAATCAAATTGTTTGACGTGTTCCCTGGGCGAGGATAGAGCGTGCACCTCCGTGGGTGTCTTTCTCTTCAATGCTCTGCGTGGGGTTAAATTATATGTTTTCACAACATCTGGTAGAGCCTGCATGTATTTTAAAGTGTTGTGCGCCGTCATAAACTTGTAAAGTTTACCTTTTAAAGTACATATGAACCGCTCAGCGATTGAAGCTTTAGTCTCCTGAGACAATACACTATAACTGTACTTTCTTTGCTGCCAGCATTTTTTTCATAGTGGCATTATAAAATTAACCACCTCGATCAGAATTAATTTTGCGCACTCCCTGAGAATGAGGTGAATCTAAAATTAAAGCCAGAGCTTTACTGGTACTTTTCCCGTCCTTGCTGCGTAAGGGTACTACTTGGGCGTACCTGGAGAAAATATCTACACATAGGAGTAAATACTTCACTCCGTCATTATGTTTGTCCAATAAATTCATCTTGGCCAAGTCTATAGCTTGAAATAGTCGTGGTTTAGGGCTTAACACACGACGCCGAGGGAATTTATGTGGTTGTAAATAATGCAACGTATAGGAGTCAGAGCTTTTCAGATAGTCCTTTACATCGGCTAAAGTTATACTAGAGTTAATTAATTTGGCGGCCTTATACAACCTCTGTACCCCTCCAAGCCCACCGCTAGATGAGGGGTCATTATATACTCGTTCCAATACATCTTTCTTGCTCACCATTGGTAAACTATCTCATAGGGCGGTTCGTGAACAATATTACCGCCTAATGTTATAGTAGAGGGAGTGTTCGAACCCAGATCTACTAGCAAATAGCCGTAGGGTTGGCTAATAACTTTCTTATATAACTCTACAAATTTCTTTGAATCCTGTTTCCCAAATATTTGTCGTCCTAGTGTTTCAATTTGTGACAGGTCTCGTGATTTAATCAATATGAAATGAGAAGCATTTAAACTAATATTCCTCGAATTTTTACCAGGAAAAAATATCCTCCTCCGCATATAATTATTGAGGAGAACTTGTGCTGATACTTCCTTACAAGTTTACTGCACAAGTAGGATTTTCCACTGTTTGAATAACCAGCAATAATAACACGAGATGGTTCTCTGAAAATATCTAGATGTTCGTCAGGGATTATATCATAGGAACTGTCCATGATTAATGTTTCGTTAAGACTGCAAAAAATAAGGAAATGAGGTTGTATTTATACAAACATAGTCATTTACAGGTGTTTATTCACATATTTTATGTAGCGCAGCAACCTTTTTTTTTTAAACTAATCATAGTTCTTACAGTTCACAAACAATAATATTAAACATCCTATTCATTTAGTATAAATAGTTCTAGTCATATGGATCATCTATCTTAATACTAACTAAAAATTGTACAACATAAAATCTAGTGAGGGTTGAATAGTTTCTGAGCTGTAGCATCACGTTTGCTCCAGGGGCGGAATATTGGGTAGAGTCTCTGTGGTTGCTCTACTTCCACTTCCTCCTCCTCCATAAACACTTCTTCCATCTCCTGCTCTCCCACTTCTACATCCATCTCATCGTCATTGTTATTGGGAATATCTGGATGACCATACGCTAGGGACTGTGTGGGGCTTAAAATGTAGCGTTTATCGTCAAATGCTGACAATCCTCTGCAGGTATGGCAACATGTACAAATCTTTCCTTGCACGTTACGCATAGATCTCGACACAAACCTGATTGAAGTGTTTGTTTCAAGAGTGTGCTGAAACGAGTAATGTGAGAGTTTATCTTGTAGGTGGTATGGTACGCCCTTACACTTACAAGTGTGCTCCTCATCATGTGTGGTGAACTAATATGTTTTAGGTCTAAGAGCAATTAACTGGTTAATAATCTTAGAGCCTATTTCAGACTTGAGCAATCCTAGTTCACCTTCTCGCGCTTTAGAGTAGGATGGATGTGTGATATTAAAACTACTAAAATCCATACAGTCGAAGAGAGGAGACTTATTCAACTCTTCAAACACATCCTGACAGTCAAGTTTAATGATGAAAGAGTCTGTGTCTGTTTATAACAGACTCGCTTTATCCCCATACGCAGGTTTGACAACATCATACCAGAACTCATAGAGGCGCATCTTAGCAATTTGAAGTATATGATAACTCAAGTAAGTAGGAGTGTTGACTAGGAGAGACTTCTGCTTGATGGTACATATCACACGATCCTTACTTAACAAAAGACTCCGCTTGAAGAACGGGTTTCGAGCATGTTTCAGGAAATGTCTACGATCTGTGACCAAATAGTGTTTGTTCCCATATTTAGATACATCTGTGAGACTCTTTCCATATATAGAGTTTGATACGAGTTTGAAAGCCTTTTTTTTATCGCGCATTTGGTACTGGCACGCTCACGAACATTGGTTTCAATGAAGTCTTTAAGGTAGCTCTCCTGCTCGAATTCGTAGATGTCGTGAACTTTAGCTACTTCTAATCCAATGCATATGAGTAACTGTAACAAGTCCAGACTAACCAGGTAAACTTTCTGAGGAGGGTGAGAAGCAATTAATTTAGTGTTGTTTTTAGGCAGACCGCGACTTTCTTCTGTAAGAATATTCTTACTGTAGGGTGAAATGTGATTCTCGGTAATGCAAGTATGGAAAAGAACAAGGGGCAGTTCATCTGTATACCTAGCTACCTCAGGTCGGACCTGCAGTGTATCACACAACACCCAATATCCCTTGGACCCATCACAAGGGATATTTTCCAAGCCTCGCTCTAGCAGCACGTCACGCTCATTGTGTGCCAGTTTCCGAATCCCGCCACGAGGGAGCAGTTATGTCATACACACCCCGTAAAGACTATTAAAATCAAGGTAAATGATGTAGCTACTATCTTCCCCTAGATCTAAGCCTCTATGTCGGAAAATCCGACACCATTTAATATATCATACAGACAGATAATAATTGCTGCTGTATTACTGTTACGAACCCGGATCCAGCGTCCGAGCCTGGAGCAGTGACAACCACGCCATCTGTGGGTCAGCTCCCGAAACCCCCGCCAAACGGACGACGACACCTGGTGAGGACAGCGTGTACTGGCCTCGAGGACCAGTTTCCAGTCTGGTTCAGCGCTCAACACCGCCGCTCCTGACCTCTGGTGAGGTGGTGCTCCGACGACAGCTCCATCTATGGACTGGATACGTCAGGTGTTTGTGTCCGAGCCCGTAAGTGAGGTGTATTAGTGTCCCGGTTATTGATGACGTGTCTGCTTACAGAGCCGACCTGGGACCACTGTGATGGAAGTGGAGTCAGTCTACCCGAGGCAGCCAGTCTCCATACCTTGAAGTTTGCTGCAGCTGTTGTGAAGTCGCCCCCCCCCCGGAAGAACACTGTGGTGTGTTAGCCTGCCAGTGGAGTGGCAGTGAAAGGATTTACCCGGGACCGACTGTTGGAGACGATCATCCACTGGGGTACTGAAGACAGGAGAGTGACTTGTGTTGTCACACGAGGCTCCTGTCTAGGGCGTTCCCCCTTTTATCGTTCGTGGAGTGGCCGTACCAGCCTTGTTGGCTCAGAACCTGCCAGCAGACCAGCTGGACGTGTGGTTGACGGCCTCCACGGTGGTGCCCCCAGTGGACCTGTGTTTTGGCTGACCTGTGGCCCGGGTAGGCTCGGCATTCTCAGAGGACACGTCGTGAGGCCACGAAGAAAGCACCGCGGACTCGGCACCTAGCTTCTGGCTCCAGAGTCTTCAGAAGAAGACTAATTTGTGGATTAATCCCCTTGTCTAGTGTTAATACCCCTCCCCCTTGTGCACTCATTTATTTTATATACTTAAACGGTGATGGTAATAATTATAATATTAAGTTCTTAGCTTTCTTTCCCTACTCCCTTTAAGTTACTTGCGTCACGGATCTCATCCCTTGATAGCCACTACTGGCTCGGGAACGGATACCTATATCTGACTCTAACAACATCAGAGTGAGAACCCCGTTGCGTCCCGAGAGGGCCGTAACAATTACCAACAAGTTACCCATAGAAAACGTAACTTATAGTGGAATTACCGTCTATAGAAAACACGATATCATCACCACATACTATTATAAATTCACCAGATATTCTGCTGGGAATTATTCTTAAATACATTAGTCTTTGGACTTTACCATCATAAAAACATCTCATATAAATTAACTTAATTATCAATATTAAAGTAGAGTAAATGTGACCCTTCTATCACTTTCTGTCATCTGGACAATGTAAGCCAGGCGTCAGGGTGAGGGAGGGGCAGCCATTGTTTATACTAGACCAGAGGCTCACGGGAGCAAATACGGCTCCTGTTAATTTTACTTGGACGTAGTGTTATGGAAACCAAAGGTGTACCATCTTCAACACGCTGTCAACAAATTCAAGTTAAGTGTTCTTCCGAAACCCATTTATCTTTCATTTATGGCCATTAATGTCAGTGGATATAGGGTGGCCCGGTTAGAGCACGAGGCAGCCTCAAATAAAGGTAATTAAGCCAGGTGTTCATTGTTCCATGTACAGTGTTTTCTCTGATATAGCTTGTCATATACTAGGATTCTGGCTTCACAGCTAGCGCCCTTTTGACAGGTCAAGACGAGGAAGCATGCTTTGTGCATCAGTTACCAGGGTGTTGGAAGCTACCTCACACAAGGAAAATGTGGTGTCTACATCCTGGTTATACCTGGTGGACAAAGGCCTGCTGTACAAATAAGATAAGGAACCTCTTCAATGTATGTAGTCTATTACTGTAGTTTGATTGGCTGCATATATAAAAATTAAATTAATATAAAGCCCCCTAATGTGTAGAGGATCGATTTGTGAGATTATGAGATTATTGCAGAAATACAGTCCACTTAACATTATACAAATTGCTATCGAAGTATATAAATTAACGTAAATATAAATTCATATAAATTAAATAAATATAAATCTCACAGGTCGGTTCCCACACTCTATGCTGGTTCTCCACATTCGTGTATTGTCTCGTCACACTGGTGAACCCGCCTCGGAGATTCCGACGAAGTAAATCATATAACAATGGGTCTGACACAACATCAAGTTCATCTTTCGATTTAAGCAAGAATGCATCCCAAGCAAATGAAGGTAAAGAAATGTAGTGGGAAATGTCTAACTTGTAGAGAGCAAGCATGGTATCTCGCCAGACTGTGAACACATCAGCTAGCAAACCTGTGTCCACTTTGAGGTAAAGGAGGAGATACTCCCCTATGTTGCGACATTTAGCCAAATCAAAAATTTCTAAGGCTTGTTTATAATCTTTTTCTGACAACTCTTCGTCTTTTAGTGTATTGTAAAACTTATCGCGAGAAGGAAGGTGTGGTTCATCTAACACAGACATAGAGGATAAATAATCATAGCAGAATGATTGTTTACCCTTGAGCAGTTTTGGGATGGCTGCTTTATTTACACCTTTTAACATAGCCAAAGTGAATGTGGTAGGTTTCCCACTATCAATATGATCCTTGGCTATTCTTCCTAGCGAGCCGTTGGGAAGGGCTAAACTATCCAAAAATCTTAAGTTGTTCACATCAACTTTCATAAATTTAAATCCATCCGTAGCTAATATATCTATTTCACTTCCCGGTCTATCTTTCATCTCGTTTAGGATTACTCCTAAATCATAGGAAGCGTTGTGGGAAAAAGTGTATAAGAACTTGTATGAATTTATACATTGCAAATTACATCTATCACAGTAAGCTGCTTGATAATTGTGGAATCTTACTGTGTGGTTGTGATGCCGGACTTTGATTACATCGCCCCGTTAAAAGGTTCATCACAGAGTTCACAGGCCGTTTTTGTCTCAAATATAGCCTGCTGTTGCTGCGACATGTGAAGTTCATAGGATACTATCCCCTTCTTGATTCTAGCCCATGACGCTTCTAGCGTGGTTACAAAGTGATTGACCGCATCATTACCCAAATAAGTGTCATTCTCAACAATATTCAGCTGTCTGTCAATGATGATGTACGCATACGCCACTGCGTTGTGACGTGATTCTATCATTCCCTTAGGGTTCGAGCGATCTAACATGCACTCAAAGTCATAAAAGCACATGTGACTATAGGACCATATCCCCGTCCGTAGTTAAGGAAAGTAATCTTCCTCTCTGGTGGGTAAAATTTGAGAGTCTGATGTACTTTGCATGTACTTTCATGACTCTGCATGCAATCAGCTGGGAGTGATATCAAACAGCAATGACAAAAACTGTGATGACTTGGGATGCTATCTGGATTGATGCGCATATTACGTACATATTGGTTAAAATCCTTAATTAATATTAAGTGTTGAGCTTCCAACATCAGCAATGGTATGACATCTGTATATCCCTCTCTTCCCTTCCTAGCTAGTGTAATGTAGTGTCGTTGTCGTCTTGCATTTTCATCTCTTTCTAGTGAATAGATGAATATACTGACTTTATTCATTTTCTCTACCTTGTGAATATCCTCAAAGGTCACAGCAGAATTGACACCTGCTGGCCAATTAATGTGTCTGAGACACCAACAAGTATTCACAGATCAAGCGCGGATATTATCTAGGTGCATTTCCTTAGCTAATCATTTATAAGCAGCAACACACTGCATAAGGCAAATATCAGCCTCACCCTCTGGATTGAAAACCAATTTTTTTCCACGCAAGCCTTCAGGATAGTCTACATGCGAGCCTAATCTTATCGGTTGTTCAATCTGACCACAGTTAATGTAAAACCCTGTGAGCCGCTCAACCAAGACATTGGACCCCTCCCTCTCTTCCAGGTACTGGGATATTTTCCCTGTCAATTCGTCAGCCCAAAAATCAATAAGTGTATCTACTTCCTCTCGAGTTACTGTTCGCCCCTCACACCGTATGGGAAAGCCGTCGTTATTTATAGGATCCAATAGATTTTCCTCCTCCTCACCATCTTGTTGTACATTTAAATTCTGCACAACTAGAGTGATGTCTGGGTAAATTAGGAGTGATGGGTGTTGTGGGGAGAAAAGGGATCGAATCTCATTAATGAAAAATTCACTGTATGTTCTCAGATAGAGTCCTGGGGAGGTGTTAACATGCTCTGGTATGGAGAACGAAAGCCGAACATATCCCCCATTATAGTTATCAATTCGATCCAGCAGCTGTGGTTGAATTTCTACCGCAGGAGGGGGAGAGATAGAGAGCGCTGGTGGGGGTGATATGAGAGAGCTAGGACGGGGGGGGGGGGGGTGATATCCCTCCTCCGAGATGAATGGGCGAGACTGCGCGCTATTACGCCAGACGGTGCTAACCAGTCGGAATTGTCAGACGCTGACGAGACAAGGTCAAGGTCTGCTGAGCTATCATCTGAGTCAAGGCTATTCTCATGGACTGTGATGCTGTTAACGGTAGTGTTCTCCTCACTGCTTCCGGCGGATGGCGGAGCCGCTGCTGCAGCTATCGCTGATGGCTGAGCCGCTGCTGCTGATAGATTGAGGTATTGGAAGGGGGGGAGGAACGAGGAATTGAGTGAGCGCGTGAACGACCCCTCCCCTCCCTGTGAGCAGAGGAGTGGGAGCCGCGTAAGGGTAATGACAGCTCTGCTGTGCTTTCTGTGGTCGTCTCACTGTTGCTCTCAGCGCTGGATACCAAGTCTATGCACACCGGTGTAGAATCTGTAAAAAAGAAAACATATTATCTCTAGAAAGAAACAATGAAATCTTATATATATATATATATATATATATATATATATATATATATATATATATATATATATATATATATATATATATATATATATATAATATATATATATATATATATTATATATATATATATATATTATATATATATATATATATATATATATATATATATATATATATATATATATATATATATATATATATATATATATATATATACCATTGCACACCCTCAACCCCGACCACAAGTCCCAAAAGACCACAAGCAGGCCCACTGGGATAGCCCCATAATGGAAAAGACTGTCACAGCAATGATTGACAACGCTGATGCTGAAAACAAAGCCCGCCTCCTAGCGGTAACAGCACCCCACGCCGGGGATTTTTTATTTGCTGTGCCCAATGCAGCCCTGGGAACTCGCCTCAGTCATGACGCTCTCCGCATTGGAGTTGCCCTTCGCCTTGCCGCCCCCATCCTCACCGAACATAGGTGCATC
The DNA here is from genome assembly GCF_040958095.1 of Procambarus clarkii. NCBI lineage: Eukaryota > Metazoa > Arthropoda > Malacostraca > Decapoda > Cambaridae > Procambarus > Procambarus clarkii. Next base: position 10,008,603 of record NC_091196.1, read on the forward strand.
TGCGGAACTGCGATGGCAGACCAATATGGTCGTCATGGTCTGGTATGTCGTAAATCACAGGGTAAAATTGCAAGACATGAAGAAGTCAACGACATCATCAAGAGGAGCCTCGCCACAGCCCGCTGCCCGGCACAAAGAGAACCACACTTATCCAGACCTAACGACCCTCAGAAGCGCCCTGATGGGGTCACCTTGCTACCTTGGAAGGATGGTAAGCAAGTGGTATGGGACTACACGTGCGCTGCCACACTGGCCAGTACCTACCTCCACTACAGCACACGTGAAAGCGGTGGTGCTGCTTCTTTCAGGGAATAGCAGAAAATTATTAAATACAGAGGCCTAGCACACTGCTACAGCTTTGTTCCGATCGGCTCGGAGACCCTCGGTTCGTGGGGAAAATGTGCATTGAAGTTCCTGAAGGAATTGGGGGACAAATTGATCAGCGCTACAAAAGACCAGAGAGCAAAAAGTTTCTTGTTCCAGCGCCTCAGTGTTGCGATTCAGAGGGGAAATGCCTGTTGCGTCTTGGGCACTAGTCCAACTTCAGAGGAATTCGAAGAAGTGTTTGACTTGCAACAATGATCGAACCCGTCTGTGACATTCATCAATGTTTCCCATTGTTGTGTTCTTCAAGAGATCCATAACCTTTAAGCACCTTTTTGCATTATTATTTTTGTATCAACCCATGTATATCTTGTAACCATCAAATGCATAATAAAGCACAAAAAATATTCAAGGAAGGGGGTGGTAGGAGAAAAGCACACAGAAACTGTATTGTAGGGGATCTAAACATTCCCTCTAATGCGTTATGCGTGGTTTCCTCCGAGGCTATGGGTCCCCCTTCTTCCAGCTAGAGGTGGTACTCCCTTCCTATTTAATCAAAAAAAAAAAAAAAAAATATATATATATATATATATATATATATATATATATATATATATATTATATATATATATATATATTATATATATATATATATATATATATATATATATATATATATATATATATATATATATATATATATATATATATATATATATATATATATATATATTTAGGGGTACCACCACTGGTTTAATTAAAGGGACCCACATCCTCGAAGAAGAAAATAAATAGTGTTCAGAGAAGACCTTGTGGATTCTCACTGAATACTTTAATCTTTTCCTCTCCTACCACCCCTATTATTGTTTTTTTATATTTTTTTTATTTGATTTTATTGCAATGCACACACTTATATAACAATATACCAATCAGTGTTCGAAGACCTCGTCCAGCTCCTCGGGGGTCGGGTGCGTACCCAAGATACAGCACGCATTACCCCTCTGAACAGCGACACTGAGGCGCTGGAACATAAAACTGGCCGCTCTTGGGTCTCTAGTCTTCCCAATGAGTTCCTCGCCCAGCTCCTTCAGGAACTTAAGTGCACATTTACCCCACATTGCACATTTATATATATGTCGTACCTAGTAGCCAGAACGCACATCTCAGCCTACTATGCAAGGCCCGATTTGCCTAATAAGCCAAGTTTTCATGAATTAATTGTTTTTCGACTACCTAACCTACCTAACCTAACCTAACCTAACTTTTTCGGCTACCTAACCTAACCTAACCTATAAAGATAGGTTAGGTTAGGTTAGGTAGGGTTGGTTAGGTTCGGTCATATATCTACGTCAATTTTAACTCCAATAAAAAAAATTGACCTCATACATAATGAAATGGGTAGCTTTATCATTTCGTAAGAAAAAAATTAGAGAAAATATATTAATTCAGGAAAACTTGGCTTATTAGGCAAATTGGGCCTTGCATAGTAGGCTGAAAAGTGCGTTCTGGCTACTAGGTACGACATATATATATATATATATATATATATATATATATATAAATATATATATATATATAAATATATATATATAAATATATATATATATATATAAATATATATATATATATATATATATATATATATTTATATATATATATATATATATTTTATATATATATATATATATATATTTATATATATATATATATATATATATATATATATATATATATATATATATATATATATATATATATATATATATATATATATATATATATATATATATATATGTCGGCTAATTCGCCTTCATCAGAGCAAAGTAGAATGAAGATAAGAAAACATTGATGATCAGACCTTTATATCCGCCTGGGCAGATCACCTGACCACCAAAAATAAGTGGAGGAAAGGAATTATAAGAAAGAAGGTAACTGCAGAAGGCCTATTGGCCCATACGAGGCAGCTCCTATTAATATCTCCAAGTGCCATACGTGTTAAATGATTGCTATATTGTTTAGATGTGCTATATTGAGGATTAAATAGGGATCCAACTGGTACATACCGGGGCTCACATTTAGGCTGTTGTTACAATATTTGATCAGAGCAGACTCGATCACGTTTCGTTCAACAAAATCCTTACTTTTAATAATACATTTTGCCCCTGTGAAGTCGATAGAATGATTACATAAACTGGAATGTAAATACAATGCACTGGATTGCTGGGCTGTACGAATAGCACATGAATGCTGTTTTAAACGCGAGGAAAGATATTTACCTGTCTGGCCAATGTAAACACATGCACACTCATTACAAGGGATGGAATACACACAACCTGCTACGGACGAGGGCGAGTTCTTAATTAACATGGACTTAACTGTATTATCATTTTTGAACACTAGATTAATATTAAGGTTCTTCAGGGCTGGGGCATGATTTACTAGACCATGGTCTAGTATTGGTCTTGAAGCCTCGTATGGGTACGTCTATGTCTCATAAATTTGCAGGACGGTATCAAGTAGTAAAACGTCTTAGAGAAGTTACTTACAAAGTTTTCCATCCCAAACAGAAACTTCAGACCATGAGTGTACATGTAAACCGGTTGAAGGCTTATTGTGGGCATAGTATTGTGGCTTGTTGTGTTGCTGAGGAGGTAAATCCTGAAGATTCGAGTGTTGCAGAGGAAGATAGTAATTCTTGTTTGTCTAATTCCAGCAGTTCCGGGGAAGAATTGTTGTGTCATTTGCAGGATGAGGAGAGAGCAGAGTTCCAGGACCTTTTGGAGATGTCTTCTAACTTGTTTGGGGAGGTCCCCACTCAGATTTCTCTCATTACTCACGACATTAACCTGACAAATGTAACTCCAATTCAGCTACACCCTTATCAAGTGACACCCGAGAAACGTCGTATCATCCAGGAGGAAGTTGATTATCTTCTTCGACATGGGTTCATTAGAGCCAGTCAGAGTTCCTGGAGTTCACCATGTCTATTAGTACCAAAACCAGAAGATAAGAGGAGATTAGTAGTGGATTATAGAAAACTCAACCAGGTAACTGTAGTTGATGTATATCCTTTACCTTTATTGGAGGACTGTGTAGATACTATAGGTCATGCTAAGTATGTATCGAAATTGGACTTATCTAAGGGATATCACCGGATACCTCTTACAGATTTTGCAAGGGAAGTGACAGCATTTATCACTCCTGATGGAGCTTACGAGTTTAATGTAATACCTTTTGGATTAAGGAATGCTCCAGCCACTTTTCAGAAGTTAATGAATTCTTTGTTGTAGGATGTGCCAGATTGTAGGGCATATTTGGATGACATTGTGATTTCCAGTAAGAATTTCGTAGATCATATGTCTAGTTTAAAGAAATTGTTTAATGTGTTACAACATGCTAATTTGACTGTCAAAATGAAGAAATCTAGTTGGGCTAAAGGAACTATAGTATACTTCGGACATGAGGTCGGACAAGGAAGGATATTCCCATTGCACGACAAGATCCAGGCAATTGTGGAGTACCCAGTCCTAACAAATAAGAAGTCTGTGCAGAGATTTATTGGAATGTGTGCATATTATAGGAGGTATTGTAAAAACTTTTTCATTGTTGCTGCACCCATAACAAATCTTCTAAGGAAACAGGTAAAATTTAAGTGGACGCAGGAGGGTCAGAACTCTTTTCAGAAGTTGAAAGGAATTCTCTGTACTTCACCTGTACTAGCTAGTCCACAGCATGATAAACCTTTTATTCTGCACATAGACGCTTCAGATTTAGGAGCAGGTGCTGTTTTGTTCCAAGTAGGACCAGATGAGTTAGAACATCCTGTTTATTATTTCTCTCGTAAGTTTGACAGAACGCACATTAATTACTCTGTAGTTGAGAAAGAAGCACTTTGTTTAATATTGGCAGTGAAGAAATTTGAGACATTTGTCAGGAAATTAAGTGGTAGTATATACAGATCATAATCCATTGACATTTATCAACTCTATGAAATGTAAAAACCAGAGAATACTTATATGGTCATTGATTCTGCAAGAATTCAATATGGTAATTCATCATATTCCTGGGAGGCAAAATGTTATTGCTGATGCCTTATCCAGAGGATTTCCTGTTGCAGTGCCTTAATATGTAGTGTTCTTTATTCATAAGATGTATGTAAATTTTGTATTTTTTTTTTACTGTGTGAAATTTCATTGCTTTGTACTTTGATTTTAGTTGAAGTATTTTCATGTTGTATTTTCATGTTATATTTCATGCAGTCAAAAAAATGAAATCAACCTTCAGTTAATTTCATTTTTTTTCTTAGGGGACGGGAGGGATGTTACGATCTTAGTAGGACTCTAACATTACTCTTGATGCTTATATGCTTTATTGTCTTGTTCTATAATTAATATAGTATCCAATTGTATGATGATAGAATATTGTATGTTATATAGTGTAGCATGCTGTAGTGTGCCTGAGTTGCATTATATTGTATGAGGCTTTTTGCAAGTTTATTCATGTTGGTTTCTTCCGTGTGGGGGATGACCATATTTGGATGTGGCCAGTGTGGGAACTTGATGTCAAGCGAGTGGTTATAGTTCAACCTTGATTAATTCTTATTATTGTTTGCCAGTAAATTATATTGAGCAATGTAACAGTATTAAATACTATTAAGATTAATAATGATTTGAATATTAGGACTACATTTTGTTAGTAGAATTTCCACAATAGCTTATGTGGATGTTTAGTTGATATTGTGGTAGGACGCCGCCCTGGGAACAGACGCTTGGTCAGAGGCGTGGCAGCTTTGGTCGAGAGGAGACATGTTTTATGTCAGTGGTTATTGTTACTTTAGCTAAATACTCGGTTAATTCTCTGGGTAGATGATTGTGTATTATTCCTTTTAGCAATTCATGTGCTGGTGATATTGCTCATTGCTCAATAAGGATTTTTATTTATATTATTGCATGCTAAAGAATATTTCTGGCTATTATATTTACCATTTAATTGTTATGTTAGTCACCCTTAGCATAGATACATTGTTTTCCCAATTTATGCAGTGTTGTTTCTTTACCCCTAGACACATGTTGGCAAGGCCGATATAATATATATTGATCACTGCGGGAAAAGAACCGTACTAAGTCTCAAGGGTTGTAACACTTCGCAAATAGAGGAATTTATTAGGCTTGCTAATAGACTTTGTGGAGTTTACTAAGGAGTCGAATGTATTCCAATAGCATTCAAAATTATCATCATCTCTACCATGGAAGTGAGGAAGATCAGTTGTAGGAAGACGAACTTCCTGGAGTGTTTCCTGTTTATTAGTTTCACTCGTGGTCAGAGTATTTTGAGAAACCGAGTTGCCCTGCAATTTTTCTAGAGATTGTGTTAATCTATTTAGATGATCTTGGATGCCCTCATCAAACTTCTCCATCTCTGCACAGAAGGTATGCAGCTGATCCGGCTCAGCATTCTGTTGCATGAGGACTCTGAGATAGTCATCTGCAGCCTCATTGGTTCTTTACAACTTTTACTTGGCCGTCTCTATGAGGTTTTCTAACACTTTGGCTGTGGCACCTGATTGTACCAGCTGATCACACTTCTTCAACTGTCGAGTCACATGGCCTTTGTGACTGGTGTATGATCTAAGATACAGTAAGCAGTTGCTGGACATTTCTTCTGGTGCACAGTCTGTGGATTTTGGCTTAGTTGGTGCCATAGTTTAGTAATGAAACTAATTGGGGGTACTGGTTCCTATATACGTTGAACCAGTACGATTATTAATAGCCTAATATCTGATTCTTTAGTTAGGCTATGTGAATTCTACCTCACTTAGACGTTAGCTTACCTACTTTATAGTAAACAACAAATATTAATATTTGAGTGGTACTTCGGTGTCTCTACAGGAATTTCTTGGCTGAGCTCATCATTGTCAGCGTTGGGTGGGTAGTGACACTTCAGTAACACTCAAAAGGTACACAGTAATATAATAAGATATGTAACACAATTGTGTAAAATAATAAGTCCTACCATGACTTGGGTTTACATAATAATAAACGTTGCCAAGGTTATACTGCCTGGTACAATGCTAGTCTACTAGTAATCCTACCTACCTATCTAGGTTGGCTAGTAATAATGAGTTAGGCTAGAGTTGTACACTACTAAGTACAATTCCAGTCTAAGAATTCTATTGAATATGGGATGGCATATTCTATAATACTACTGATGTGCAAGTTCAGGATAGAGCTATGTTTTTGTTTTTTTTATAATTTTGATTTATAAATAGTATATAAAGTGATTATATGTGACATGTATCCTACTACTAAAAATGATTATATATGTGTGGCAGATATTCTGCTGCCGTAATTCTATGCGAGTGGCAGATATGCTGCCCTAAATTCTATGTGAATGTCAGGTATGCTGCCCTAAATTCTATGTGAATGTCTGGTATGCTGCCATAAATTCTATCCTAGCACCTGACAATATTCCTAATTAAAGTATAAAGTTATCAGGGATGATAAATTCTATATGCTAACACCTGACAATATGACTTGATTAAAGCGTATAATGATATCAGGTATGATAAATGATTAATGAATTGTAGACAGCCTAACTTCTGTTTATATTCTACTAGTTATTGATTTTAATATTAAATGTGGTTCATCCAGTCCGAAGTCGCCCATAAAATATGTGGGGAAATCTGGCTCTAGTTTAATACTAATAGAATATATAATTCTATAAATGCAAATAATGATTAAATCTAAGATAGCTCGAAAGACCGTAAAATATGTTAAATGAGAGAACCAGTGGCTTATGGATCTCTACGATTATATGTAATTAAATTCTGTTATTCTATTAAAAATTAAGCAATGAACCGTAAATTCTATACCTTCCAGAACCAGTTTCCCATGATACATTTTGGGGGGTATTCCATGCGATTAATCTATATGCTACATATATTAGGTGATAATAATAATGATAATATGCACACACATAGATAATGATAAAAAAATGTAATGCAAAAAATACTACTGCATATTAAAAATAAAATCATGTATTTGATTAATATGCAATGATTAGAAATGCTTGACTCTAAATAATTAAATTATACTATCTACAATGAAAAATGATTAAATCTCAGCTGTGACAGCGGGACGTAGGTAGAGTCTAATCTCTACAAGTGTCTGGAAACAGCTTGAGATAGTGATCCTTGGAACACGTGAGTATATGACAGTCACACGCTTCCACAGTGGTGTTGCACCATGCTGCAATAATTAAATTCCATAGTTTCCACTCTAAATTAGTATTCACACACACTTAAATGCAATATCTAAATATTTGGAGGGGTTGAAACAGCACTTATATGGGGATTATTTTTATCGCCTGCAGCGTTACGACAGGTCACCTACATGAACATATTTAAGAGCTCGTAAATAGAACAAAAGGGGTAAAAATACCTGCCGAACTGGTGTCCGTAATTCTGGTACGCTGCATCCTCAATCTGAAGCCCGATGGTGTAGGAATGCTTACTAGATTGTAAGATGTGCAAGGTTCGGTTCGGAATACCGTGTTGCAGTGTATCTAATATGGCGAGTCTCTCCCTCCTGCTCGGGGGACGCGCATGCGCGATAGGTCACAGGAGGGATTCTGAGCATAAATTATATTGATTCATTAAAGCTAAATAGAGAAGGAAGTGTTTATGAAAACTGTTTATATCTTAATCAAACACTTTATGTGGTGATGTTTGATTCTCATAGTGCAGGTCAGTTAATGAAGACTGCAAAAATAAAACGAGAATCCTTTGGAGGTGGAAATTATTTTAGATTATAATACTAGTTACTAGAACAGCGATCAAGCTTGGTAAAGAAATTCCAGTAAACTTTTGTATACTAAATGAAGTAAACCTATAACTAAATGATTATCCCTAATAAAGGAAAGTAAATGGTTGGAATTCTATTAGATCTACAGATATGTGGAAATATATTCTTCATGAGTGGCTGACGCAACACTGCACAATTCTAGGAGAAATTACATGATGTTCCACATCCTAATGCAATGAATTCTGTGATACTATACTACGAATTAGTAGTGTTAGGTAATTATTACGCTTAGTACAGGAAACACATCTCATTATACTAAGGATTAGTAAATGAGTATCAGATGAGTATGGAGCCTAATACAGGAAATAAATCCTATTTTATTAGGGATGCGAAATAATTGTTCTAAATTTCCAATAACGTGACCCAGCTGGTGTTTGACAGTGGTGTGTGTCACGTGACCCAGCTGGTGTAACCGTGGTGTGTGTCACGTGACCCAGCTGGTGTTTGACAGTGGTGTGTGTCACGTGACCCAGCTGGTGTGACCGTAGTGTGTGTCACGTGACCCAGCTGGTGTGACCGTGGTGTGTGTCACGTGACCCAGCTGGTGTGACCGTGGTGTGTGTCACGTGACCCAGCTGGTGTGACAGTGGTGTGTGTCACGTGACCCAGCTGGTGTGTCACGTGACCCAGCTGGTGTGGACATTGGTCTGTGTCACGTGACCCAGCTGGTGTGGGGACAGTTTGGGTGGTGCAGCAACGAGGTCCCGGGAAGCAACCGCCTGTTACACACGCTGCACAATATGCATTTAAACTGTTTCTTGGTAGGAATAACGAGGATCCTGATGTAGCGTGTTTAAGGTCGGGACTACATTGGTAACGGTGATGGCAGACATCATTGCAGGTTTCACTGCCCTAGGTACCATTTTTGTTTGTGACAAACATACCTTTTGTGTCATCTTGTTAGTGTGGAAGATCCGGTGCTTGACGGTGAGCTCTTGTTCTGTTATGTCCTCCATCATAGACAAATACCATTGAAATTTACTTCTTCAGAATTTAAACATTATCACTGATAAATGTGAGATTCCGCTCATTATAAAGGACCGTGCCAGCATTGTAAATTTTTAATATTTGAACATTGAAGAAAACCCAAATTGTTAATTATGCTGAGGAAAGAATTAAGTTAAACTATGTATCGTTAATGGAAAGGAAATTATTGGTCGAATCAGATGCCACTTGTTTAATGACAAAATGGTAATACTTTCTTGTACTAAAGCATGGATAGAATGAAAGATGTGTATTGTGGGAACCGACCTGTGAGATTTATATTTAATTTAATTTATATGAATTTATATAAAATTTATATATACATTAATTTATATATTTCGATAGCAATTTGTATGATGTTAAGTGGACTGTATTTCTGGAATATTCTCACAAATCGATCCTCTACACATTAAGGGGGGGGGGTATATTGAATTTATATATATATGCAGCCAATCAAACTGCAGTATTAAACTACATATATTAGTATACACTGAAGAGGTTCCTTATCTTATTATACAGCAGGCTTGGTTCACCAGATATAACTAGGATGTAGACACCAAATTATCCTCTGTGAGGCAGCGTCCATCACCCTGGTAACTGATACACACAGCATGCTTCCTCTTCTTGACCTGTCAAAAGGGCGCTAGCTAAAAGCCAGAATCCTAATATATGACAGCTATATCAGAGAAAACACTGTAATTGATAAAATAAAGACCAAGGCTTAATTACCTTTTTTTAAGAGGCTGTTCGCATTCTAACCAGTACGCCCTATCTACTGACATTAATGGCCAAAAATTATTAGATAAATGGGTTTCGGCAGAACACTTTCCTTGTATTTGTTGACAGCTGTTGATGATGGCAGACCTTTGATTTCCATAACACTTCATCCAAGAGAAATTAACAGGAGCCGAATTTGCTCCCGTGCGCCTCTGGTCTAAGAACAATAACGGCTGACCACTCCTTCCTCACTGACGCTACTGGCCTATTTGTCCAGATATCAGTAAGTGATAGAAAGGTCACATTTACTCTATTTTAATATTGATAATTAAGTTAATTTATATGAGATGTTTTTATGATGGTAAAATCCAAAGACTAATGTATTTAAGAATAATTCCCACCATAATAGGTGGTGAATTTATAATAGTATGTGGCAATGATATCCCGTTTTCAATAGACGTAAAGTTCCACTACAAGCTACATTTTCTATGGGTAACTTGTTTATACAATGGCAGCAATATTATATGCCTGTATGTAATATTATTAAATGGTGTCGGATTTTCCGACATAATTCTCCGGCGGCTGCTCACGAGTCGCAGTCCTATTTAGAACAGACGAACACCGATACTCCTCCTTCGAATTATTAGATTAATTTGATGTTAGTAGTTAGTAATCACACATTTGTGCATCTGTTCGTACAGGACGGATGTCCCGTACTCAATTTGCAGGGGTTAGAAGTCTAATGCGATTTCATTTCTCTGTTAACTCCTGAGAGGCTAAAATTCAAGCCTAATTACATATTATTTAACCCAGAAGACTGAATGTGATCAAGTACTACAGTCAAGTATGATTCAGGGACTGCAGTGAGATCAGTGACATTAGATATAACTTGAAGCTTGTTCAGGTAACTGGTCACTGATATATAAACACTGAGGCCCATGGAATACATCTTGATTAAATAATAAATGTATCAAAATCAGTCATCAGATTTATTGGGGTTTAATTTAGTTAATTAATTCAGAGGATTGAATAGCCCATCATTAAAGTAAAGAATGGTTCTGAAACTGCAGTGGGTTCAGTGACATTGGTCGCAGTGACTTGTAGCTGTTTAGGCTACTGTTCACTGATTTGCCACTGAAGCCTCATGAACTCATCTTCAGCTTTAAATGATGATATTAACATCAACCTCTGTTGCTACAGTCAGCTGTAATCTCCTTAGTATAATGCTACTGGAGAAATATAACCAGCTGACAAATTTAGATTTCTACTGGTTTTGTTTATCTGCAGCCATAGGTCTCCTCAGGCTTAATACTGGGCCTGAGAGTAATTTACCTCCTGCAGAATTTAACATGGTTATGCCCTGATATTTAGTAGGGCTACCGATGAATCGATGGCAATAGTCTGTCCCTACAAGGAGACCGAAGTCGGTGAGGTGATCAGACTTAATATTATATACCAATTTTATTCCTTTATTTCTCAGGAATTTGGCTGTTGCTCTCAGACCTTGAACTTGTAGGTCTACTGGTATTTTGTCCACTACAATGGCTTGTACTTGACAGACGTACCTGCCTAAACGTACTGATGGTTGTACCACCTGGTAGACTTGAGGTCCTGCATCTGTTACAAACCCTGAGATATTGAATGACGTCTGGGCTACAGGCCTTAATTGTAGTTCATCTGCCAACTTTTTAGTGACATATGTTCTCTGGGACCCTTGGTCAAACAACCCACGGGTATGGACCTTGGCCCTCTTATTCAGGATGGTAATTTTTGGAAGTGGGCAAAGTCGTATGACCTTTAGACTTTGCCGATTGGACACTCTTCGTTTGTTGCACCTTGCAGTACTGTACTGTGGTGGAAGGCTATCTTCCACCTTGGGTCTTGAATACGTGAATTTCGTATGTTTGCACAGTGCTGCATGGTGCCTACCTCTTCTACACCTGTTGCAGGTGTTGAATTGGGTCTCACAATAGTCTATGTTGTGTGACTTGAGACACCTTGCACATCTCCCTAATTCCTGGAGTCGCTTAATACGAGTGTCTCTGGTTGGATAATTAGCACAACAGTATGTTGAATGTTTCTTTTTGCAGAACATACATGTCCCCCAGCCTACTGCACGTTTGGAAGTTACCGGTTTGGGTGAACTAGTAACAGTAGGCTTGGAGGATGCTGCTGCATTGTCAGATTTTCTCCAACTAGATGTGAGAGTACTTGGCTGGTGTTTATTTGGGGTAGTTGTTTTACCCTTTAATTGAGCCTTATTTTCTATTTCTGAAGGCTTGCATGAGGCTTTAACTTTCTCATTTGCACGTCGTTTGTTTATGATGGAATTTAAACCTTCAGTGATGTCCTGTACTGTCAGGATGGTGTTATGTTGATGTGCATATAATTCATCTAGTATATCGCTGGACAATTTTCGTTGAAGGACTACTTTAGTCATCCATTCACAAGTAGTTATATCAACCTTAAGACTGAATGTTCTTAGTAGCGACTCAAACTCCATGCTGAAGGATTGTAATGAGTCAGCAGTCTGATCAGGTTAAGGTAAGTCCAGCAATTGTAGTACAAGATGTATGACAGTTTTCTCATTGCCAGCATTATTCATATTGGCTAGTTGGTTAAGTCTTATGGGGCTTGTACGTGGGCTGCTCATAATGCTGAACAAGTACTAATGGTAGTCTAGGGTAAAATTCTGCAATCACTAGAGGTTTCTAGTGATTGCACTACCTCTACTAGAGGTTAGCACTTAAAATTAATACACATTATATATATATACAATCATACACACTAATGATTTGAGTGAAAAACCAGTGTCACTGGAAGTACCTTTAGGTTAGCTCTTCTATATCACCCTAGGATGGTATAGACACTAATTAATCACTCAAAGGTGTAATGATCATAGGTAAATTATTATATATACACAACTCAACTCGAGCTGGTAACAATTATAACCAAAATAGGGTCTGCACCATTCATTAATGGTGCTAGGTTGTTCAATATAGTACAACTAGACTATGGTAATAATGGGACTAGGATGAACAATAAATAGTTCAACTAGTCAATTTGTAATAGGGGACTAGGTTATCTATAAACACTAGTCAATGTATATCCTACCCTGTTGTGGGTTGGCAATTGGTAAATATTATATTGTGAACACTAGTGCAATATGTATTAAATAATTCTCTATTATGGAGAAATAATATATACAATTATTGATAATAGCCTCTTAATTGCCTCTATGAAACTTCTAATATTATCAAGAAGTATTAAATATTATTAGTGACCTCGCAAAATTAACTCCACAAAATTCGTGGATAATCTCTCGCGAAATTTAACACCACGAAATCCGTGAACAATTTTGCGAAGACACAGCCACTAATTTGGCTGGCTTCAATATTAGCACTGTCATTTCACAGAATAACACGCCACCAAATATCTGTGGGTGTGCATGAAACCGCTGCGTAAGGCTGAACTGAGGGGCTCTTGAGCTCGGTCGAGGCAACGCTGCCGTCTTTGACTGGCTTTGTATTGTCACACTAAACTAGTATATTTAATGAATCCACTGGTATAATCTCACAAATCGATCCTCTACACATTAAGGGGGGGGGGTTATATTGAATTTATATATATATATATGCAGCCAAACAAACTACAGTATTAAACTACATATATTAGTATACATTGATGAGGTTCCTTATCTTATTATACAGCAGGCTTGGTTCACCAGATATAACTAGGATGTAGACACCAAATTATCGTCTGTGAGGCAGCGTCCATCACCCTGGTAACTGATACACAAAGCATGCTTCCTCTTCTTGACCTGCCAAAAGGGCGCTAGCTAAAAGCCAGAATCCTAATATATGACAGCTATATCAGCAAAAACACTGTAATTGATAAAATAAAGACCAAGGCTTAATTACCATTTTTTTAAGAGGCTGTTTGCATTCTAACCGGTCCGCCCTATCTACTGACATTAATGGCCAAAAATGATTAGATAAATGAGTTTCGGCAGAACACTTTCCTTGTATTTGTTGACAGCGTGTTGATGATGGCAGACCTTTGGTTTCCATAACACTTCGTCCAAGAGAAATTAACAGGAGCCGAATTTGCTCCCGTGCGCCTCTGGTCTAAGAACAATAACGGCTGACCACTCCTTCCTCACTGACGCTACTGGCCTATTTGTCCAGATATCAGTAAGTGATAGAAAGGTCACATTTACTCTATTTTAATATTGATAATTAAGTTAATTTATATGAGATGTTTTTATGTTGGTAAAATCCAAAGACTAATGTATTTAAGAATAATTCCCACCATAATAGGTGGTGAATTTATAATAGTATGTGGCAATGATATCCTGTTTTCTATAGACGTAAAGTTCCACTACAAGCTACATTTTCTATGGGTAACTTGTTTATACAATGGCAGCAATATTATCTGCCTGTATGTAATATTATTAAATGGTGTCGGATTTTACGACATGTATATTTTGGTGGACGGTGGGCTCGAGGACGTCCCTCTCATCTACTCGACAATTCACACCATTAAGAATGACGAATATGATAGACTCATTTTAAAGGGACGATTACAGGGAAGAGGCACATGACAGGCAGAACACTAGGAGTTAAACTCTCATTGCAGGATCCATGACCATGTTGAAAGGTCTTGTCACACACACCCAGTACATGACCAGGGCTGAGGTGATGCTAACAGGTCATGTCTCACACACACACAGTACATGTCCAGGGCTGAGGTGATGCTAACAGGTCATGTCTCACACACACACAGTACATGACCAGGGCTGAGGTGATGCTAACTGGTCATGTCACACACACAATACATGACCAGGGCTGTGGTGATGCTGACAGGTCATGTCACTCGCACACAATACATGACCAGGGCTGTGGTGATGCTAACTGGTCATGTCACTCACACACAATACATGACCAGGGCTGTGGTGATGCTGACAGGTCATGTCACTCACACACAGTACTTGACCAGGGCTGTGATGATGCTGACAGGTCATGTCACTCACACACAATACATGACCAGGGCTGTGGTGATGCTAGCAGGTCATGTATCACACACGGTATGTAATTAAAGTCGGGGTAAGGTGGCTGACTAAACAAACAAAATGTAAATTATAAGGCTGTAATTGAATATATACTAAATATGTGTAGCAAATTCATGGTAGTGAAAATTAATTGCTGTAAATATATAGACCGTAAGCCAGTGTGGACTTGGTACACTGAAGCAATATATTTACTACCAGCAACATTCACTTGTTTCTGATTTAAGTTCGGAGAGTGAAGGGAGGCGAGGAATTACCCGTGGCGGAGTACACATTCCAGTAATTACTTCCACTGAAAAACACTCCTGAGAACGGAATTGTGCCATCAATAAATGGGCATCAAGGCAGAATATGTTTGGGACACGTTGGGAAACTACTGCTTATTTACATAGTTTAGTTATATAACAAAATAATATTAAACTTAATTTTTTTTAAATAAAACAAAAATTTCAAAAGATCAACACACTTTGTACTCCACGAAGCACCCGGATGCACCACATACTTTATGAAGCACCTGACGCCCTCCTCACTTCATGAAGCACCTGACGCCCTCCTCACTTCATGATGCACCAGACGCCCCACCTCACTTCATGAAGCACCTGACGCCCTCCTCACTGCATGAAACACCTGACTCCCTCCTCACTTCATGGAGCACCTGACGCCCCACCTCACTTCATGAAGCACCTAACGCCCTCCTCACTATTTGAAACACCTGACGCCCTCCTCACTTCATGAAGCACTTAACGCCCTCCTCACTTCATGAAGCACCTAACGCCCTCCTCATTATTTTAAACACCTGACGCCCTCCTCACTATATGAAACACCTGACGCCCTCCTCACTATATGAAACACCTGACGCCCTCCTCACTATATGAAGCACTTGACGCCCTCCTCACTATATGAAGCACCTGACGCCCCTCCTCACTTCATGAAGCACCAGACGCCCTCCTCACTTCATGAAGCACCTAACGCCCTCCTCACTATTTGAAACACCTGACGCCCTCCTCACTTCATGAAGCACCTGACGCGCCACCTCACTTCATGAAGCACCTGACGCCCTCCTCACTTCATGAAGCACCTGACGCCCTCCTCACTATATGAAACACCTGACGCCCTCCTCACTATATGAAGCACCTGACGCCCTCCTCACTATATGAAACACCTGACTCCCTCCTCACTTCATGGAGCACCTGACGCCCCACCTCACTTCATGAAGCACCTGACGCCCTCTTCACTATATGAAGCACCTGACTCCCTCCTCACTATATGAAGCACCTGACGCCCTCCTCACTATATGAAACACCTGACGCCCTCCTCACTATATGAAACACCTGACTCCCTCCTCACTTCATGGAGCACCTGACGCCCCACCTCACTTCATGAAGCACCTGACGCCCTCCTCACTATATGAAACACCTGACTCCCTCCTCACTTCATGAAGCACCTGACGCCCCACCTCACTTCATGAAGCACCTGACGCCCTCCTCACTATATGAAACACCTGACTCCCTCCTCACTTCATGTAGCACCTGACGCCCTCCTCACTATATGAAACACCTGACTCCCTCCTCACTTCATGAAGCACCTGACGCCCTCCTCACTATATGAAACACCTGACTCCCTCCTCACTTCATGGAGCACCTGACGCCCTCCTCACTATATGAAACACCTGACTCCCTCCTCACTTCATGAAGCACCTGACGCCCCACCTCACTTCAAGAAGCACCTGTCGCCCTCCTCACTTCATGAATACCCTATTCCCAGGGTGAGTGTCCCAGGGTGTGTGGGGTTCCAGCCCTGACCCTACTCGCAGGGAGGGTGTCCCAGGGTGTGGGATGTACCAGCCCAGACCCTACTCCCAGGGTGTGTGGGGTTCCAGCCCTGACCCTACTCCCAGGGTGGGTGTCCCAGGGTGTGGGATGTACCAGCCCTGGCACAACTCCCAGGGTGGGTGTCCCAGTGTGAGGGGGTGTACCAGCCCTGGCCCTGCTCCCAGGGTGGGTGTCCCAGGGTGTGGGGTGTACCAGCCCTGGCCCTACTCCCAGGGTGGGTGTCCCAGGGTGTGGGGTGTACCTGCCCTTGCCCTGCTCCAAGGGTGGTTGTCCAAGGGGGTGGGGTGTACCAGCCCTGACTCCACTCCCAGGGTGGGTTTCCAAGGGTGTGGGCTGTACCAGCCCTGACCCCACTTCCAGGGTGGGTGTTCCAGTGTGTGGGGGTACCTGCCCAGGCCCTACTCCCCGGGTGGGTGTCTCAGGGTGTGGGATGTACCAGCCCTGACCCTACTCCCAGGGTGAGTGTCTCAGGGTGTGTGGGGTTCCAGCCCTGACCCTACTCCCAGGGTGGGTGTCCCAGGGTGTGGGATGTACCAGCCCTGGCACAACTCCCAGGGTGGTGTCCCAGTGTGAGGGGGTGTACCAGCCCTGGCCCTGCTCCCAGGGTGGGTGTCCCAGGGTGTGGGGTGTACCAGCCCTGGCCCTACTCCCAGGGTGGGTGTCCCAGGGTGTGGGGTGTACCTGCCCTTGCCCTGCTCCAAGGGTGGTTGTCCAAGGGGGTGGGGTGTACCAGCCCTGACTCCACTCCCAGGGTGGGTTTCCAAGGGTGTGGGCTGTACCAGCCCTGACCCCACTTCCAGGGTGGGTGTTCCAGTGTGTGGGGGTACCTGCCCAGGCCCTACTCCCCGGGTGGGTGTCCCAGGGTGTGGGGGGTACCTGCCCTGGCCCTGCTCCAAGGGTGGGGTGTCCCAGGGTGTGGGGTGTGCCAGCCCTGACACTACTCCCAGGGTACGTGTCCCGGGGCGTGCTTGCCACACAATGACAGGGATCAGCGAGGCAGGAACACCAACTACAGATGATCCGCAATAAATGGTTGGGATTTGGTGAATAATCTCAGCAAAGAGTGAGTGATCAGAGTGGTGGGGCCCCTCCAGCCCTATGTGATCCTGGGCCCCTCCCTTACTACCTCGGTGTTGGTGGGGGCCCTCCAACCCTGTGTTGTCCTGGCCCCTTCCTTACTGTCTTGGTGTTGGAGGGGCCATCCTGCCCTGTGTGTTCCTGTCCCCTTCTTACTGCCTCGGTGTTGGTGGGGGCCCTCCAGTCCAGTCCTTTGTATTCCCTCCTCTTCCTTAGTACCTCGGTGATCGGTATGTGTACACACGCCCTTTCTCTAGCTATCTCCTACCTCCTTCTTGTTCATCGCCCATTCTTCAGTGGTGCTGACCTCCAGTATATCCTGCAAGATTGCTCGACGTACAGTCTTGCGTCACTAGAGGAAGCTTCCTCCACCACGATATTAGTTTAAGAAGTTTCATCCAACACGATGTTAGTGGAGGAAGTTTCCTCCACCACGACGTTAGTGAAGGGAGCTTCCTTCACAACAACGTTAGTGGAGGAAGCGGAAAGTGGAAGCGTCCCAGTGGAAAGGGCCTTAAACACAATATTGGGCTATGTGTATCAACAAGAGCACCTCCCTCCACTCAAGGTACCTCAAATTACCTTATAGGATTGGAGAGGCTACGTGGCTAATTCATTTAAGAATTCACAGGCTTGATGTTCACTGTTGAGAAAAGTGAAGGAGGCAGGATTCTATTCCTAGATGTTCTCGTTGACAGTAAACTCGGGTACATGCATCACAGATGTGTATCATAAACAAACTCATGCAGGAAAATGTATGAACGGTAAGAGTAAATACACTGACAGGTATAAGAGAAACGTCATCAATGCATATGTAGGTCGTGCAAAACGTACATGTTCTTCTTGGCAGCTCTTGCATCACGAACTTGAACGAATCCGCTGAATTATTGTGAACAACAATTACAGCAACTCAGAAATCGACGAAATCGCAAGAAGCTAGGCCGCCTTTTGAATGAGGATAATCAGGCCGCAACGGAGGATAATCGGCCCCCAAGGGAAGACATTATAGAGTATCATAAAATATATTTACTTTTCATCCTTCATAAGAAACATGAAAAGATGAATGAGACATAATTGACAGGAATTGCAATCCTTGGAGTGGAAACGCAAGGATTTGTTCTATCATTTATTATAAGAACCTTCGTACAGATTCCCTCATTATGATAAATAATATCTCTGCTTCCACTGACAAGCTGAGGTGTACTAATGTAGGTCAATACAAATGCAGTTCTGGAGACCGTGCGGTCCAAAATATTTGCAACATTGGACATATAACGAATACACTGAATAAACTTTTTACACATCATTTGCACGACGGAGGTGTTAAGCAACATCGCTCTCAACACCATCCTGAATCGCCAAGACATAGTGAATTACACGACAATAATTACACGCACCGACGATCGAAGGAGCCTTCGCATGCAGGAGGCTGTGTTCGTTTGGGATCTCACACCAGTAATCAACAACCAGATGAATTTGACTTCGAGCATACAATTGTTCGATGATCCTCCATTGATCCAGAGGGAAGATGGCAGATCTGGCGAACAGCTAGAAGATGGAGTCAGGGAACAATCATCTCACCCTATCCTTCGGCACTCCCTACTAATAAAGGGGTTAGGTGAATCTTAGACTGATGGATCGATTGATGAAGATTAAGTCACCCAAGAGGTGGCACGGGCATGAATAATCCGTAAGTGGTAGATTTTTTGGAGTGAATGTGATCATTGGTCGTAAGAGGATATACTGTATGCTTTGCTCACATATAAATCGCCAGTCCTTACTATGTGGCTGCTATAGTGGGGAAGAATACTGCGGACAGTATTTATGAGGGAGTCCAGCTGCTGGACACTTTTCATTACAAGAAGAGTGGCAGTGTTGATGGCTTCAGGGTAGTTACTGCAAGATTCAAGAACTCTTAAAGTTCTTCTAAGGTTCTAGATTGCTTCACATTCCAGGAGATAGTGAAGTAGTGATTTTTCTGTGATTGTTTTACAGAAGATGCATTTCCAATCTCTGGGTTCAATAATTTCCCTGTTGCATCTGTAACATAGGCGTAGTTTATATAACCGAACTGCTATTTCTCTGTGGTTTCCCTTTCGTGATATTTAACCTGTCTAACTTGGTGCCAAGAAGATACCATATTGCAGAGAGCGAACTTTCTGCTACTCTGTTGTAAATGGACTTTGTTGAGGTGTTTGAATTTTTGTAAAAAAAAAATTATGTACTCTAGGCTGGGGTTGGATTCTTTTATGGATCTTTGGATGACGAATTGCCAATTTAGCAGTTTCATCGGCTTTCTCATTTAATGGGATTCCAGCATGGGATGGGATCCTGTTTAGGGTGATGTTGAGTCCTTTGCCTTTAGCAACTGCTCCTAGATACAAAATTGTTGTAATTATTTCCACGTTGTCTTTATACTACTTGTATCCTAATATTTGAAGTGCAGATGTTGAGTCTGTGAGTATGATTGCAGTTTGATTGTTTTGTGCAATCACATATGCGAATGCCTGTTGTATGGCAAACATCTCAGTTTGGGTTGATGATACTGTTCCTCCCAGTCTCCAATATGCCTGTTCACTGTCCTTGCAAAGAGCAGTGCCAACACTTTCATATTGTGTCCACCAATTAGTCTGTGAAGATTTGACTGGCCCCAACTATACTGCATTGCTGCTCATTTGCTTTTTTCATGTTGCGCCTTAGGGTTATTGGATCATAGGCAGCCTTTTCCATTGGAAGATCTATTACTATTTTGAAGGTAGGCTCCTCCCATGGTGGGTAACAAGTATAGTTTGGGTGTGGATAATCACTTCCTCTATCTAGACTCCTGCCTTTTAATTGTAGTTTATTTAGGACTTCTCCCACTCTGGCAGCCCAAGTGTTTCCATTGTTTTGGCCAAGTTCAACCACCAAGGCCTGTCGTACTGGAACTGGATCAGGGGGAACAATTATCTTACCGATTGTTAGTTACGATAATCAACTGATAATCGTAGCTGTTCTTTGAGAGATTCTTTCTTGAAGAGAAGGCAAACCCGTTCCCAGTCTTATGAGTGCAGGCAGGTGAATGCAGGTGCTGCATAGTCGATCACTGTTCTGACTGCCTGTACATAATATGTGCAAAGGACTTGCAGATTGGCTCCTCAAGACTGCTCACTCTGGGGGTTCCGTACCCCCAGTTTCGTCCCCTGGTTCATCGGCAGCGGTTTTGCCACTTCTCCCGTCTCCGACCGTCTCTACTGGGTCTCCGGCGTTGTCAGGTGTGGGGTTGCCGTCTCGGCGGCCTTCGTCGTCTTCTCCTGTGCGTCTGGTGGCGGGGCCGTCTCGGGGGCCTGCGTCTGCTTCTTCCGTGTCTTCTGCTTCCCTTCGCTCTGCCTTACCTCGTTATGCGACAACTGTCGCCCAGCTCCGGATGCTGCCGTTTCCGCCTGATCTGGTGGTTCCCGAGTTTATGCCCGCCCCCCTGAAGCAGGGGGGACCGTTGTCCTACCTACAGGGAGTACTTAGTGTGGGAGGCTTATAAGCAGAAATATCCTGGGGCATGATTTTCCTGAGAAGTATTTGCCTACCACTGTCGTGTCTCCTCCTTTTAAGTGATTTTTTTTGTGTGTGTTTGTGCTATATGTTGTGTTGTGTTCGTTTGTGTGCGTGGTGTGCGGTTACGTGCGTGTGTACACGAATGTATTGTACTTACTTTATTGGTCTTATGTGTTGTACCTCTCTGTGTGGTTTTTCAGGGCCAGTTGGCTTGTTTTGTGTTGTTTCACAGGTTGGGTTGTTGGGTGAGGGTTTGGGTGTTTTGTCATTGTACTGCTGTGCTTATTGTTTTGTTGTCGGCCCTTCAGGCCGATGTTTTGTGTATTTGGTGCTTTATAACTTTGTGCCTTTGTAATTTCTACCTGTGCCTTTGTCCTTTATGACTTTGTGCCTTTGTCCTTTGTAACTGTGCCTTTGCGATTATTGTAATCTGTTGCCTTACTCATGCTTGCTTGTACGCTTAACATTGCACGACACGTCTTGCACTGTTCCTTTTTTACTGTGATTTTGTGCTATGTGTATTTTTTTGTTTATTTCCATTACCCTCTTGTATTGTCTTGTTGTCTATATTTCCTGTGTTCCTTTGTGCTTGTGCTCATTCTTGTGTTTTTGTTGTCGGCCCTTCAGGGCGGAGTTTAGTGTATTTGTCTTTCTTTGTTTTGTGCCTTTGTGTTTGTGTTCTGTTTTGTTCTTGTTTTATTGTATTTCTTCGCATGTACGCATGTAAAAATAAATAAAAAAAATAGTCTGTGAAGATTTGAGTGGCTCCTGCTACTGCAATGCTGCTCATTTGCTTTTTTTTATGGTGCGCCTTAGGATTATTGGATCATAGGCAGCCATTTCCATTGGAAGATCTATTACTATTTTGAAGGTAGGCTCCTCCCATGGTGGGTAACAAGTATAGTTTGGGTGTGGATAATCACTTCCTCTATCTAGACTCCTGCCTTTTAATTGTAGTTTATTAAGAACTTCTCCCGCTCTGGCAGCCCAAGTGTTTCCATTGTTTTGGCCAAGTTCAACCACCAAGGCCTGTCGTCCTGGAACTGGATCAGGGGGAACAATTATCTTACCGATTGTCAGTTACGATAATCAACTGATAATCGTAGCTGTTCTTTTGAGATATTCTTTCTTGAAGAGAAGGCAAACCCGTTTCCAGTCTTATGAGTGCAGGCTTGTGAATGCAGGTGCTGCATAGTCGATCACTGTTCTGACTGCCTGTACGTAATATGTGCGATGGACTTGCAGATTGGCTCCTCCAGAGAGGAAGGTTAGCGACCTGAGGATTGCCGTCCGGGCCGCAGTTCTCTCTCTCAAGTAAGTGACAACAGCATTAAAATTTATGCGTGTGTTCAGAATTATTCCAAGATACTGGTAATTATCCACCCATTCAATTGATTGACCTCTGTACTTTGAGTTGGTTGTTGGGCTTTACTATTTTTATGGGCATGGCTTTTGTCTCCTGTTGGAAATTACCTCAGGGTTCTGTATAATTCAAGTGCAATTTTGCTATTAAGGTCCTGCTCTTGGTCAACGAAAAGGCTTAGAATTTTATTGGGCCATTCAAGGGTTGACACACTGAACTGTCCTCCATATGACGATGGCCTTTTGCCCTGTAGTTATCAACTTTCCAAACAACCACTGATGTTCCCCATGTCCATTTCTTTAGTAATTATATGCTTACTCTTTTTAAGATTCAACACGGCTAATGTTTCCTCTCTTGTTAGATTCTGGTTTACTCGTTTACTCTGCAAGAGAGATTGCTGTTTGGGGCCTCACGGAAAGTTTTCAACTTTCTTTCAGGCTTGAAATTCCCTAACAACTGAATGGCGGTACTTGAATGATTGTCAAAAAGGGCATTAACTACCAGTAATAGATTGTTGGGGAGTTAATTGAACTTAACTACCTATTCTCATGATGAAAGAGAAGCAACGTGAGCAACACAAATGTGAACAAACATTTTGTGTTGCTCACGTGGAACCCAAAAATGAGGTGATTTGATAAAATACCATGCCCAAGATTACCAAAAGAGCGCCGGCGGGATGAAGGAGAAATAGCCTCAGCTATCATCATCTTTTTGTCTGGTTGTGATGGTCGAGCAGTTAAGGTCTACTGTACACCAGTTGCATAGTGCTCCTGGCAGTATGGGTTCGAGTCACTTCTGGGGTATGGAGTTTTCAGTTGCATATACGCCTGGGGACCATTGAGGCTTGTTTGCATTTGTGTTGCTCACGTGGCCCCAAAAAATGTGGTGATTTGAAAAAATACCATGCCCAAGATTACCATCAGAGCACCAGCGGGATGATGAAGAAATAGCCTCAGCTACCATCATCTTTTGTCCGGTCGTGATGGTCGAGCGGTTAAGGCCTCCTGTACACCAGTTGTACAGTTGGCAGTATGGGTTCGAGTCACTTCTGGGGTGTGGAGTTTTCAGTTGCATATACGCTTGGGGACCATTCAGGCTTGTTCGCATATATGTTCGCACTCCTTCTGAAGATGTATTAATATACGAAAGTACTTAAGGAAATTCCTGTTTCATTTTTCCTCCGTGGTCTGACATTGTCACATTTTTAATCACGTGTTTATTTTCGTGATACACACACACACACACACACACACACACATATATATATATATATATATATATATATATATATATATATATATATATATATATATATATATATATATATATATATTTAAATTTATATAAAATAGAGTACCACCTCTGGCTGGAAGAAGGGGGACCCATAGCCTCGGGAAGCCTTGGAGGGAATTAAGGTCCCTTCCAATACAGTTTCTGTGTGCTTTTCTCCTACCACCCCCTTCCTTTTTTTTTTTTTTTTTGCTTTATTGTTTTTTAAAGGTTACAAAACATACAAGACAAATGCCTAAAGGTTATGGATCTCTTGAAGCTCCTCCGCTTCCGGACAGGAACCCAGGACGCAGCGAGCATTTCCCCTCTGGATCGCCACACTGAGGCGCTGAAACAAAAAACTGGAAGCCCTTGGGTCTCTGGTGACGTCAATGAGCTTGGAACATAATTCCTTGAGAAATCCCAAGGCACTCTTTCCCCAGGGGCCATGCGTCTCAGACGCTATGAGAACAAAGAGGTATTGACCTTCCAGTCGCCTGTACTTGAGTGATTTTGCTGTTTCCCTGGGGTTGGCCGCCCCACCTGCTTGATCAGCTCCGAAGTGTACATTGTCCCACACCAACTCATTTTTCAACTCTCTTTGAAAAATTGAAAACCACCTTATCAGGGTCCACCGAATTAAATGAAGGTATATCCAAGTTACGCAATTTCTTCTCGTGAATAAATCTACATTTTTCAACCCTCTTATCATTATAGTTTTCATATTTACATTTTAAGGATGCAAAATCAACCCAGGAAACCAAGATCTTGAATTTCTCCAAGTACACGTGCAATTCACTTTTCAACTTATTGAATTGCACGTGTACTTGGAGAAATTCAAGATCTTGGTTTCCTGGGTTGATCTTGCATCCTTAAAATGTAAATATGAAAACTATAATGACAAAAGGGTTGAAAAATGTAGACTTATTCACGAGAAGAAATTGCGTAACTTGGATATACCTTCATTTAATTCGGTGGACCCTGATAAGGTGGTTTTCAATTTTTCAAAGAGTTCTGTCTCCCATTGAGAAAGAACTTCTCTCTCTAGGGTTAGACTTCGGTTTGACGTGTAAAAAAACCTAAATTTGTTAATCATTTTTTAGGTTTTGAGCGGTTATGCAACACATTGAAAACTTGTACCCTAAGGACTGGTACAAATTATAGTTGGACCAATATCATCAGTACTGTTTCCTCCTTAGCACATGAAGTCTTTAACGACTTTGGTAAATATAAATCTACATTCCCACCTTTTGACAAAAGGAAATTGGAGTGTATTAATGGCTTAAAGAATGATAGGAGTATTAGCATTACCAGGCCAGATAAAGGTAGGGGTATAGTAGTTTTGGACAAGTTAGAGTATGTTAATAAGGTGGAAAGGTTGTTAGAAGACCCCTCTAAATTTACGTTGGTTGATATAGACCCATTCTCGTATATTTTGAAATGTGAGGATAAACTGAATAGAGTTTTAAGAAGTTTGAAAGACTCTCTTTTTGATTATACTAAATTACTTGCAACTGGCTCTAAGCCTGGCATCTTATATGGGTTACCTAAAGTTCATAAAACAGGTATACCGATTCGTCCTATTTTATCAGCGATTGGCACTTTTAATTATAAACTGGCTAAGTTTCTGGTTCCATTATTAGAACCATTAACGCATAATGAATTTACTGTGAGAAATTCTCAGGATTTTGTAAAAGAACTTTCCTCTTTAAATTTTGAGTTCCCAACTATAATGGCCAGTTTCGATGTTGAATCACTTTTTACTAATATTCCTCTGTTGGAAACCATTGATATCTGTGTAAGTCAATTATTTGCTGACACTAACTTAGTGTCTGGATTTTGTAGTAAAATATTCAGACGACTGTTAGAAATAGCAGTTAAAGACTCCATCTTTATGTTTAATAATATTTATTATAAACAAATTGATGGAGTAGCAATGGGGTCTCCTTTAGGTCCTGCACTGGCTAATGCTTTTTTGAGTTTTCACGAAATAAATTGGCTTGATAATTGTCCTTCGGCCTTTAAACCAGTCTTGTACAGGAGATATGTAGATGACACTTTTTTTGTTGTTTAGGGACCAATGTCATATTGAGAAATTTAGAGAGTATCTTAATGCACAACATAGTAATATACGGTTTACTGCAGAGTGTGAAGTTGATAATTCATTGTCGTTTCTTGATGTAAAAGTGAATAACCTTAATGGGTTCAACACTAATGTTTTTAGGAAACCAACCTTTACTGGTTTAGGTTTAAATTTTAATTCCTTTGTCCTGATATTTTTAAGAAAAATGCAATTAACACTCTACTGAATAGGGCCTTTGTTTTATGTTCTAATTGGAATAACTTTGATCAGGAAATTAATTTTCTTGTGAAATTTTTTTCAAATAATGGTTATCCTTTGCATATGGTTTATACTTTTATAAGGAATTTCTTAAATAAGAAGTTTCACCCATCGTGTAGGATTACTACAGTGGAAAGGGATCTTAAATATATTAAATTACCATTTTAGGGCAGTATTAGCTTTTCTGTAAGGAGTCGTTTGAGGAGACTGTTGCAGCAGTGTTATCCTCAAGTAGACTTTAGATTTATTTTTGTCAACACAAATACCAGAGGCTCTTATTTTAAATTTAAAGATAAAGTGCCTACCCCCTTGTGCTCAAATGTCGTATATATGTATAATTGTTCCAGCTGTAATGCAGGATATGTCGGGAGTTCCATTCGGAACTTTAAGATTAGGATACTTGAGCACCGGGGATTATCTTTTAGGACTGGATTACCATTGTCTAAACCAGCATTTTCGGAGATTAGAAACCATTGTTATGAGTTTGATCAATCTCTGCTGGAATCTGATTTTTTAAATTCTGGACACTTGTATGAATGGCCAGTCAGATTTGAGAGTAATGGAATCCTTATATATAAAGGAGCGGCGGCCTCTGTTAAATAGCAACCTTTCAGCTGTTCAATTGTACACTGTATAGTGCACAGTAGGCCCTGTAATTTGATTTTTAGTTCATTTTGGTAGTTTAATTTTTTGTTTAGTTTACCATGTCTTTGCCCTTTCTTACTTATTTCAAGTCTTGACATTGTACATTAATATAATCTTTTATTTAGGATATATAATACATTTTTTGGTATTTAATTTTATTTAATATTTGAGTTTTTATAAGATTTTGGTTAGTACTTTATAATTGTCGTTTATTCTGTTTGTATTTTACATACATTTTTTGTAGATTTGTAGTCATTATATAAATATTTGTTATAGTGTTTAGTATCTGTGTGTTAGGTATCAAGTTTCACTTCTGATCACTTCACGTAAGTTTAATAGAATGGTTTGTTTTAGTAGTTATAAATTTCATCTTGTAGTTTATTGAATTTTAAATTAGTTTTAATATATGTGACAGTTAATAAGTTTTATTTGTATTGATCATTTTAAGTGTTTTGTTTTTAAAGCATTTTCCTTTCTTTGATAGGCAATTATATTCAGTATGAGTTCTTTGTTTACCAGCTATTTGATTGTGATTTCTGTTTTTTCTTTTAGATCTGATGATGAATACGAGAAGTATTCGAAACGTTATGCATTTTAAAGTAAAGATTCTGAAACAAGATGTTCAGTATATCTCTGGTTTTCCTATTTATCTTAAATATATATATATATATATATATATATATATATATATATATATATATATATATATATATATATATATATATTGGTGTATACTGGCAGCAGGTTTTCTCTCAAACATGTTTCATTGAATATGACCGCATATTCTGTATTTATTATTTTCTGGTTCCCCCTCCCCGCTCAGCTCGTTGTCGCCGTGTGGGGGCTTCATGGGCGGCTGCCGGAGTGTGATGCTCCTTGGGACAGTCCTCTGTCCTTTTCTAGCCTTGTGCTCCTGCTGCCGTCCTCTCCAATTCTGCTGGGCATCTTTTCCTTTTCCTTCTGTTTCGTTTTTCTCCCCCCTCTTCTCCTATCTGCTTGCCGTTTCCTGCCGACCTTTTGCTCGTTCTGGTTCTTCCCTTGGACTTCTTCTATTTTGACGCCCGGGTGCTTGAGGAGGCATACTCTTGCACCCGTAGAACTGTAGTACCCGACGTCGAGAGCGAGGGGAACCTTTTATTGTCAATCCCCCTTTCGTCACTGAACCCGATCTCGACGGACTGTCGGTTTCTTAAGGTGGCGTTTGTGGGGCGTATACTCACGACGCACCCTTAGGAGACCCCGACAAGATCGGCAATAGCTTCTTGTTGGGTGTCCTGCCTCTAATTGTGGCTCCATGGTGGGTGTGGGGGCACATTCGTGAATGAATTCTTCTTTTCGTCAAGATGATAACCCCTGTTTCGGCTGCTTCTGGCTTACCTTCTCAGGCTCGTGGGGTGGGCGACCAAGCCCCCGAGTCGGTCCGTATTGGAAGACCGGGCTCTGTAGCCTCCACTGCATTGGGCCCTGACCTTGCTCCTCCTTTGGCCTCTCTGACTCCTTCCCCTGGCTCCCCTCCCTCCTCTGTGGTTGGGTCGAGCCCCAAGCCCCCAGTGGTGACTACCTCGTCCCCTGGCGCGGCTCCTTCTCTAGTTGTAACTACTGCGCCTTTTAACACCTCTCTCTGGGGGTTCTCACCGCCGTCCTCGTCACGGCCGCCCTCGCTCGATTCCTTCCAGTTCTGCTACCTATCAAGCCTTGTTTGGTCCCGCTTCGTGGGCCAAATATTTTGATCTCCTCCCTCTTGATTCTGCACATCCTGACGATTTCTCCCTCCATCGACATCACATTGATTCCGTGGATGCCTCCATTACTTTCAACCCCACTCGTCTCGGTACACGTGTCGTTGCTGCTCCTTCTCAGGATGCTGCTTCGTGCTTGGCTGCCTTATCCTGCCTTGGCGAGACCCCCGTTCGGGTCTCGAAGAACGCTCAGTTGAATGCCAGTGTTGGCACTATTTTGCTCCCGCCCCATGTTGCGACCGGTGTTCGGGACCTGCGCGACTGCCACGACGATATTCGACATATCCTCGCTGCCCAGGGCCATTCTATTCTCCAGGTGGACACGTTTACTCGTCCTCCTCGTGGTAGTCGCCG
Organism: Procambarus clarkii; assembly: GCF_040958095.1. Lineage (NCBI taxonomy): Eukaryota > Metazoa > Arthropoda > Malacostraca > Decapoda > Cambaridae > Procambarus > Procambarus clarkii. The sequence goes on from NC_091196.1 coordinate 10,037,709, forward strand.
TCAACCCCTCCGGGTTGTGAAGATTACCTTTGATGGTAGGACCCTTCCACCCTCTGTCATTCTTGCTGGTGCCAGGTGCTCTGTCCAGGAGTACATTCCTTCTCCTCGGCTCTGCAACAAGTGCTGGAGGTTTGGGCATGGTGCCCTCCGCTGCTCCGGGACTGTCTCTCTCTGTCCTTTGTGTGGTGGCGAAGGTCACTCTAAGTCGGAGTGCACTTCTCCCCAGGCTCGTTGCCTCAACTGCGGTGAGGCCCATCCTACCTTCTCCCGTGCGTGTGTCCATTACAAGCCTGAGGCAGCCGTCCTCAACCTGAAGCACCGGGAGCGCTTATCTTTTCCTGAGGCGAGGCGCCAGGTTCGCCGGCTCCCGCCTTATGCTAATATCTCTTATGCTCGCGTGTTGCGTTCTTCCTCTCCTCGTCCCTCCCGCCTTCCTCAGACTCACAACCGTTTCCGGGCCTTGGACCCTGATGCGCCCACTGCCCCCTCCTCTGTTCCTTTGGGTTCTCTCCCAAAGGATCCTCCTCCTGGTCCTCTGTCTGGGGTTCCCCTTCCTTCTACCCGGTCTGTCGTGTCTTCTGTGTCTTCTTCCTCGTCCCCCTCCGATCCTCCTTCCCATCCTCTTCCTCCATCTATCGGCTCTCCCCACCGCCTGTCGGTGTGGGCGGATGTCCATCTCTCTCCTAACGGCCGTCGTGTGTGCTCTCGTTCGGCTTCTCCTGTTGAGACACTGGAATCCGTTGCCCGGTACGTAGTTGCTGGGACACCGGTCTCTTTAAGTCAGAAGCGTAAGCCTGGCTCCTCTCCTTCCTCTTCCCCGGCGGGTAAGAAGGCTTCGCTTTCTTCCTCAGCTCCTCCTCCTGGCTCTGTTGCTCCTTCCCCTCCCGTTTCAGTGCTTGCGCCCCCTGTTCCTGCTATGGAGGTTTCTTTGGCTCCTGCTTCCCTTTCGGTTGCTGTTCTTGCTGGGGTGCGCTCCCCTCTTTCTACTCCCCCTCTTCCTGCTGCTGTCCTTGACTGCTCCTCTCCGTTGTCTCCTCCTCTTCCTCCTCCTCCTCCGGACCCTGCCCGCCCACCTCTGATCTGTTCTCCCGTTTCCTTCCCTCCGTCTTTGCTCAGTTTACCCATGCCCCCTAACCCTGACTTTGCTGACCCTGATCCCGACCCTGATATTCTTTAACGTGCTCTGTTGCTCTTTCGCCTTTGTTTCTTCCTTGTTCTCTGTTTTTGTCCTTTCTCTTCTCGTCGTTGTCCTTTCTTCAATGGAACATTCGAGGTTATTACGCCAATTTCCTCGAATTCCAACTTCTGATTTCGCGGTTTTCGCCCCTTTGTGTCTGTCTCCAGGAGCCAATGCTTGGTGCTCGTCCTGGTCGTTTTCGTGGCTATTCCTTTCTCTCCCCCCCCCCCCCAGCCATTGCTGGGGCTTCTAATTCTTCTGCTCTCTTGATTCGGGCTGATGTTCCCTTTGTTCCTTTCCTTTTTCCTTCGCCTCTCCATTGTTCTGCTGCTCGTATCTTTGTGGGGAAATGGTACACTGTTTGTTCCATTTATCTCCCCCCGAGTGTCCCGCTCTCTCTTCCTGATTTGAAACACCTCCTAGACTCCTTGCCGGAGCCTGTGCTCCTGCTGGGTGACTTCAATTGTCGTCATTCTCTTTGGGGTGACGTTCTGACGAATACCCGGGGTCGCCTCCTTGAGCCGTTTCTCCTCTCTTCTTCCCTGTCTCTTCTGAATTCTGGTGAGCCCACTCATTTGGACTCTCGGACTCGCACCCTTTCTTGTCTTGATCTTTCTCTCTGCTCTTCTTCTCTTTACTTAGATTTCACGTGGCAGGTTCTTGATGACCTCCATGGAAGTGATCATTTCCCCATCCTTGTTTCCTTTTTCTCTTTTCGCCCTTCCCTCTCTTTCCCTAGGTGGCAGTTTGCTAAGGCAGACTGGGCCCTATTTACCCTCAGTGCTGCTCTCTCTGACCTCTCCCTTCTGCCTCTCTCTCGCGCTCTCCTCCTTTTTCATGACACTGTCTTCAACGCTGCCCTCCGCTCTATTCCTCGCTCTTCCTCTCGGGGTCCACGGAAGTGCGTTCCCTGGTGGAATGCGGACTGTGCTCGGGCTGTCCGCTGTAAGCGTGCAGCCTGGAAGAGGCACCGCCGTAGGCAGACAACCGATTCTTTTCTTTTCTTTCGGAAAGCGAGTGCGGTGGCCCGTAGGGCCATCCGTACTGCTAAACGTGAATGTTGGGCATCTTATGTCTCAACAATTACGTCCGAGACCCCTCTGGCCCAGATCTGGAAGCGTATCCGCAAGATAGCGGGTAAGTTCATTCCCGATGTTTCACCGGTCCTTCACCTCCATGATACTCTTGTGGCGGACCCGTTGCAGGTCGCTTCCGAACTGGGTTCCCACTTTTCTTCTGTTAGCTCTGGTCTTCATCTTCCCCAATCTTTCCTTCTTCGTAAACCTGTCCTTGAGTCTCGTCCTTTAGATTTCTGCACTCATCTTCAGCTTCCCTATAATGATCCCTTCTCTCTCTCTGAACTTCGTTCTGCCCCGGCCCTCTGCGGTTCTACGGCGGCGGGCTCCGATGGTATTCATTATGAGATGCTACGCCATCTCCCTCCGAGCACGTCTCAGTATTTACTGAGTCTGAATAATCGGATCTGGGAGTCGTCGTCAGTCCCTGAGGACTGGCTCGATGCCGTTGTCCTCCCTGTTCGCAAACCGGGGTCTCTGGGTACTTCCCTTAAGAACTTTCGCCCTATTGCTCTCACAAGTTGTGTCTGCAAACTCTTTGAACGTATGGTTAACGTTCGTCTGATGTGGTTCCTGGAACACCATCACCTCCTCTCCCCTTCTCAATTTGGTTTCCGCAAGTGCCGCAGCACGACAGATGTCCTGGTGAACTTGGAGGTCTATATTCGTACTGCTTTTGCTGCGAAGACCTCCATTGTTGCCGTCCTTTTGACCTAGAAAAGGCTTACGACACCACTTGGCGTTATCATATCCTATCTCAACTTCATTCTTTTGGCCTTCGTGGTCATCTCCCTTTCTTTCTCCGCAGCTTCCTCTCTCGTCGTTCCTTTCGGGTGCGCCTTGGTACCGCTCTCTCTCCCTCTTTTCAGCAATACGAAGGTGTGCCCCAGGGTAGTGTTCTGAGCACTACTCTTTTTCTGGTTGCCCTCAATGGTCTTCTTTCCTCTCTTCCTTCTGGTGTCTTCTCCGCTCTCTATGTCGATGATCTTACCCTTTGTTGTCAGGGTGATGATTCGCCTCTCCTTCAACGCCGGCTTCAACTTGCAATTGATGCCGTGTCGTCTTGGGCCACAGGTCATGGCTTCAAGTTCTCTACTTCTAAGACTTGTGCCATGACTTTTACGCGGAAACGGGTTGTTCTTCGTCCCTCTTTGTCACTTTATGGTCATCCCCTTGAATACAAAGATTCCGCGAAGCTTTTGGGGTTATTCCTTGACACTCGTTTGTCTTGGTCTCCCCATATCTCTTACCTCCGTGTTGAGTGCTCTAAGGCCCTTACCCTCCTTCGGGTCTTGTCCCATACTTCTTGGGGGGCAGATAGGCGCACTCTCCTTGCTTTACATTCCTCTCTCGTCCTGTCTAAGCTCGATTATGGTTGCCCTGCTTACTCGTCTGCTTCTCCTTCTACTCTTCGCCGTCTTGATGCTTTGCACCATACTGGGTTGCGCCTCAGTTCTGGTGCCTTTGGTTCGACTCCCATCCTTAGCTTGTATGTTGACACTGGCTTCCTGTCTCTCCAGGACCGCCGTGATCGCTACTGTCTTCGCTATCTTGCGCGGTCCTTGCAACATCCTTCCTCTCGCCTCTGTCGTGCTTTAACTTTTACCCCTCCTGCGGTTCCTGTTCCTCTTCACCACCTCCCTCTTTCTGTCCGGTTATCTCGCCTACAGGATTCTCTTTCCGTTCGTATTTCTGATGTTTCTCCTCGTGTTGTTCCTTCTTTGCCCCCGTGGAGGGTCCCTCTTCCGCGGTTTTGTACTTCCTTGACCCGTATCACTAAAGCTTTTACCCCTCCAACGGTTCTAAAACGCCTTTTCCTCGAGCACTTTTCTTCTCACTCCCGCTCCGTTTCTGTCTTCACCGATGGGTCTAAGTCAGCGGACGGTGTTGGCTACTCTGTTGTTTTTCCTGATCGCACTTATATGTGTCGCTTGCCTCCGGAGACTAGCATCTTTACAGCGGAACTTTATGCTATTCTCTATGCTCTTCGTCTCCTGCTATCTCGTTGTCATTCTTCCTTTGTGGTTGTTGTTGACTCTCGTAGTGCCCTCATGGCTCTCGGGTCCTTTAATCCGGTTCATCCAGTAGTTGTCGAGATCCAGCATTGGCTGTTTCTCGTTCACAGTAAATTTAAGTCGGTTGAGTTTTGTTGGGTTCCCAGCCATATTGGTGTGTCTTTAAATGAGCGTGCGGATGCTTCCGCTAAGGAAGCTGTCCGCTCTTGTCCCATCTCTCGTAAAGGCATTCCGTATTCCGACTTTTACCTGGTTATCCATTCCTCAGTCCTTACCCATTGGCAGGCTTCTTGGTTGTCTGTTACTGGTAACAAGCTACGTACTCTTAAATGTTGTGTTTCCTGGTGGCCGTCCTCCTTCCACCGTAACCGGCGGTGGGAAACAGCTCTGGCGAGGTTGCGTATTGGCCATACTCGCTTAACCCATGGTCACTTGATGGAGCGCCGCCCTGCTCCTTATTGTCCTAGTTGCATTGTCCCTCTTACGGTCGTGCATGTCCTTCTTGAATGTCCTGACTTCCAGGACGAGCGTGTGTCTTGCTTTCCGACCGCCCCTCGCGGTCACCTGTCCCTCGATAGAATTCTTGGTGACTCGGATACTTTTGATATCGTTCGCCTTATTCGTTTTTGTTCTCGTATTGGCATCCTTGGTGATATTTAGCGCCCTCTGATTATTTTGCGTATTTGATGGTGCTACATAGCCTTCCCGGTTTGGTGCCTTCTTTTGATAATTACTTACTTACTTATTTTCTGGTTTAGGGCTTCAATCCCTCTAACTATTTTCTTAGCATCAGGGCTTAATTGAAATAGGAGTTCTCCAAAACTCATTTTCGTACTTTTAAGGTGAAGAAAAGAAGTGATTTACTATAGTGTATTACACTTATTTATATAATTTGCACAACGTTTCGAACCTCCATGGATCATTCTCAAGTGGTTCATTCTCATTCACTTGAGAATGAACCATGGAGGTCCGAAACGTTGTGCAAATTATATAAATAAGTGTAATACACTCTATAGTAAATCACTTCTTTTCTTCACCTTAAAAGTACGAAAATGAGTTTTGGAGAACTCCTATTTCAATTAAGCCCTGATGCTAAGAAAATAGAGGGATAGAAGCCCTAAACCAGAAAATAATAAATACAGAATATGCGGTCATATTCAATGAAACATATATATATATATATATATATATATATATATATATATATATATATATATATATATATATATATATATATAAATGTGTGTGTATATGTGTGTGTGTGTCTGTGTATATGTGTGTGTGTGTGTGTGTAAATCACGAAAATTAACACGTGATGAAAAATGTGACTGTGTCAGACCACGGAGGAAGAATTGAAAAAAGAATTTCCTTAAGTACTTTCGTATATTAATACATCTTCAGAAGGAATGATTTACAGGTCAAGTATTGGACATATATAGGCAGGAGTGAGAGATGATGTGAGGTGAGGTACAATAAAAAATGAATGGGAATTAAGTGGACACAAATATGAGCTGCATAAGAACTGCAGAAGGCCTATTGACCCATACGATGCAGCTCCTATTCCTGCCCACCAATAGGCCCACACATGGATAATAATAGCATAAGATAGTAAATATTTACAATGAATTAGTAAGACAAATGTGTATCAATGATCCTACTCAAATCGCCCTTTAATTGATGTATCAAAAATGGATCTAAGTTATATAAACCACTGCTAATGTTCAAATTACTTTCTTTTGTAATCTGTATTAAAGCAAATTCAATTATGTTCCTGTTATAAGTGCTTTTACAATTCGTTATTGAAGAAGCCATCTCCCAATCAATTTGGTGAGCATTTTCTAACAGATGAACAAACAAAGCATTAGACAATTCGTCATGTCTTACAGAGTATTTATGTTTCGAGGTGGGAATTCCGGGGTATTTAACTCCCAGATATTCCCCCTTCTCCAGGCAACTGAGACAGTGAGGGATCATTCACATTTTCCATCAAGCCCTGTTATATGGGAGAACACGGTGTCCATACCTAATGCACTGACTTGCTTTAAACCACAAGTTTTGAAGTATAGAACTTTAGACACACACACACACCAGGATAACAAACCCACATGGATCGTGACGAGGATTCGAACCTGTATCCAAGAGCATCCCAGGTGCTGCCCTAATGGGCTGGACTACGAAATGATCAAAAGTGGTTGAAACCGAAGTTCTACTGAACTTACTGGATCATGCAGCTCTCCGAGGCACAAACCAGGGTTTTACAGAACTCCCCCCATGCACTCGAGCTATGTCAATAGTCCGTTCTCCCTCTTCGCCCTTACTTCATCACACACAGAATTGCATGATGCATCAAATGAACAAATCCACAAGGGCCGTGACGAGGATACGAACCTGCGTCCGAGAGCATCCCAGACGCTGCCTTAATCGACTGAGCTACGACATGGCCAAAAGGAGTTGAAACCGAAATTCTACTGAACTTACTGAATCCTGCAGTCTCTTCGAGGCACAAACCAGGGTTTTACAAAACTCCCCCCATGCACTCAAGCTATGTCAATAGGCCGTTCTCCTTCTTCACCCTTACTTCATTACACACAGAAATCACAATTGCGTGATGCATCAAATGAACAAATCCACAAGGGCCATGATGAGGATTCGAACCTGCGTCCGAGAGCATCCCAGACGCTGCCTTAATCGACTGAGTTATGACATGGTCAAAGGAGACTTGAACCAGGAGACTCTACCCACCAGGAGACTCAAACCAGGAGACTCTACCCACCAGGAGACTCGAACCAGGAGACTCTACCCACCAGGAGACTCAAACCCTGCCATCAGGATGGCAGGTAATAGATAGGATGGCAGATACACACTTAAATCCACTATACCATACTCAGAGCCCTAAAGAGGTGGGAATTCCTGAGGATTTAACTCCCAGATATCCTCTTCCCCTTTCCAGGCAACTGTGACAGTGAGGGATCATTCACGTTTTCCATCATTCTCTGTTTTATGGGAGAACTCGGTGTTCATGCTAATGCACTGACTTGCTTTAACCCCTTAACTGCGTTGCCTCCAAATATGACAACCCCCCAGTGAGCAGGAAATAAATTCTCTGGAAAAAATTATTTAGATTTTTTAAAGTGTCAAAAACCCTTCCCTCAGTATGAGTATGTAAAAAAAAAATCGAAATTGTACTTATTTTGGCTGCTATGGGGTCCGTAAGTTGGCGTGTGACGTCATCATTCCCCGTTCGCCCGTGATGGGTGCTCCCGGGGCCGGTGGGGTGCCTGGGGCAGGGCACGCGAGTTGCCGCGAATATATTTATGTTCATTTTTTGCGCACAGTTCCAAATACATTTTAATTGTTTTTACGTGCAAATCCTATGTATAATGAACACTTACAATATATTATGGCAGTAAAACATCCGTTCTGTCCGAAGACACTGTGTTATGTGCATGACACTTGAGTACACATATGCTGCACATATTTACCATGTATCATGCTAATTTATGTATATATACAATCTATTTACACATTATACACTGTCACACACTATATACATTCACCATCAACACGTTCAGAACACCGCGAGTGAGAGCAGCCACACCCAGCCAGTCTCCCTCATTCCTCCAACATCTTACTCGCCAACATTGGTCCTCCCATCATACTGTTATTGTTCTTATTACACTATTTACACACATGTTATATATACCTATCTACATATTTTATTTACCAGAACTATGCAAGTAAGCCGGTATTGTGTCCAAACAGTACAGTTGCCACCATACACTGCATGAAAAATCACACAGCAGACAGCAGACGACGCTACGATTACGACGTAACCTCCCTCGCCAAAATAGCGCCTCTCAGCATTCTCCTGTTGCTGGTATTACACTATACACACACACTATATATACCCATGTACATATGTGTTGCCCATAGCGAACCACTAAGCTAGTATGGTGAGCAAAACAAGAGTGTTGCCACACACACACACACTGAGGCTACCTCAATTCTCTCCTTCCCTCCCTCAACAAAATTCCTTCTTCCACAATACAACGCACAATGCTAATTATAACCACAATCCTGCTATTATCACAATCCTGGTCACTAATTCTTGTATATGAATAATTGACCACACGTTTATTTTGAAAAGGAACCTAAGAAGTCATTTGAAGATTCCTAGATGGAGAAAATAATGTTGTGGCTAGCGCTGTGAACATCGTGAACAGCATTGAATCACTGATATATGAACATTGTACCCAGTCATTATCACACTCAGGCTCTTCCATAAAACTATCATGGCTAATTAATACAAGTTATGTATATATTTTGACATTATTAGGCGATGCTGTGGTCACACGCTGAACAGCAGTGCAGTGCGCTCATGCTGCGAGTGACAGCCTTGGTTGCTTACTCAATACTGAGGCTCCCACACCCGGGAATGTGGACCACGATTTTTTTTAAAGATGGCGTCTGTTTACAAGAGCCCTGAGGAAGCTGATGTGAACCCCATGTAGCCGCTGGAGTTTTGAATGAAACATAAAATATACAAATACTCAGAGGTGCGTTGCGCAAACCAGACGTGAGCCTGCAGGCGCATTGTACAGTTAAAGGGTTAGGCCACAAGATTTAAAGTATAGAACTTTAGACATACCCACCCACCAGGAGACTCGAACCCTGGCCATCAGGATGGCAGGTACACACTTAAATCCACTACACCATACTCAGAGCCCTAAAGAGGTGGGAATTCCGAGGTACTTAACCCCAGATATCCCTCCTCTACAGGCAACTGAGACAGTGAGGGATCTTTCACGTTTTCCATCAAACCCTGTAATATGCGAGAACAGGGTGTCCATGCTTAACCCTTGTATTGCTCAGGGCTAATTAGCATCTGTCACCCACAGGCACGTAAAAAAAAAATATTTTTTCTTCTAAATGTGTTAAATGTATTGGAATTTCTTCTAAATGTGGGATAGTGTTAACACTATCACTCTCTTTGGACACCCCTCGTATCCATTTTTTTCTCTCGTGTCCTAGCTTTGGACACTGCAATATAAAAAATATTTGTATAAAACAAAGTTTCACGATGAGCGCCTTTAGATTGCGCCCAATTTGATATGAACATGAAAGATTTAACACAAAAAGTGATGTCAGAACACTTGAAAGACTATAAATACGTTTTGGGTCAAAATTTTAAAATATTTGTTAAAATTCCATTTATTGTGCTATTATTATGGGACTAGTTCTAATATGCACGCCTTTACATTGTGAACAATTTGATACTAAAATTAAAGATGTAACACGAAATTTGATTTCAGAACACTGAAAAGATATAAATAATTTTGGGATGATGAGCGTCCAAAATTAAAATATTTGTTAAAATTCCAGTTACTGCTTTATTATTATGGGACTAGTTTTAAAATACGCGCCTTTATATTGCAAACAATTTGATACCAAACCGATCGACATAACATGAAAATTGGTGTTATCAAACTGAAGGAGTATACTCATTAGGTTGCGGGTGTGATAATTGGTTCTCGTTCACGGGTAACTTTAGGCTTTGCTAAGGGGGTCATGCTAGGCTTTTGGACAATATATGCATATACCCCTGCAGGGAATTTAATTGTGTACACATTGATACCAAAACGAATGATGTAGCACGAGAATTATGGTTAGAAAACTGAAACGAGTATACACATTTAGTGTCGCCGAGCGCTCGCCCACACCGTCAGGCCTACTTCGTGCATACGGGCGGAGCGCACGCCGGGGCGCAATACTGTTAACTTGTGTTCTCTGATCATGGGAAAAATAATAAAAATATCGTAAGTGGCATATATTTCCCTCTATAGGGCAGGGAAGTCTGGCAAAAAACAGGCACTGACTGAGCATGCGTCCCAGGTGGTCTGTTGCTCCCCTGCTGTCAGGCAGGAGTGGCCACAAAGAGATAATTATCTAATTATTTCGATGTCTCTCATGGATTTTTCGTAGTTTTTTGCTGTAATATTATTCAATAGTGTGATATATTTATATAATGTGTGAATCATCGCTGTACTCAAAATTATGGTGTGCATATTGTTGATTCAATTACTATGTTCATCAAACAGTAAACAAATACTTTGTCGGTTATTACACTATATACACAGGTTATATATAAGAATCTGCATGTTTTGTTCACCATAACGAACCACTAAGTTGGTATTATGAACCAAAAAGCAATGAGGAGTGACTGCCACACCCCAGCCAGCCACTCGTTGCAATACACCAGCCAGCCACTCGCTGCCACACACCAGCCAGCCACTCGCTGCCACACACCAGCCAGCCACTCGCTGCAATACACCAGCCAGCCACTCGCTGCCACACACCAGCCAGCCACTCGCTGCAATACACCAGCCAGCCACTCGCTGCAATACACCAGCCAGCCACTCGCTGCCACTCACTCCCTCAACACCTCACTCGCCCACATTATCTTCCCACCATAATGTTTTTGCTTTTATTCATTATATACAGATGTTACATATAAGTATCTACATGTTTTGTTCACCACAACTGTACAATTAAGCTGATATAGTAAGTTCAGGCACTAAGAGATGTCGATACACCCAGTCAGCTGGCGGTTGCCTCCCTCACACGTTCAAGGTCACATGCACTAAAATTTCACCCCCAACAATACTGTTTGTGGTGTTATTACCCTATATACACACAGTATATATAAGCATCTGCATGTTTTGTTCACCATAACTTTTCAACTAAGCCGGTATAGTGCCCAAAGAGTAAAGTGGCCACCCCTACCAACATGACAAATCATGCAGATGTTGCCACCCCATCACCAAAATGGCTTCTTCCCCACACTCCTTTTGCTGTTATTACACTGTATAAACACGTTATATATAATTATCTTCATTCGTGTTCACCATAACGAACCACTAAGTTGGAATGCTGAGGGTAGTGGCAGTGGCAGCCACTTCCTCCCTCCCTCACCTTACCTGACTCGCCACCATTCTCCTCCACAATACTGTTTTTGCTTTTATTCACTATATACAGACGTTATATATAAGTATCTTCATGTTTTGTTCACCATAGCAAACAACTAAGCTGGTACAGTGAGTCCAGACAATGAAAGGTGGTCACACAGAGTCACCAGACAATGCTACCTCCCTCCCCACCAAGATTACTCCTCTCACTACAGTGCTAATTATCCCAACAATCCTGCTATTATCAGAATCCTGGTCATTTTTATCACAGTCAGGGGACTTCTGTAATACTATCATCGCTAAATAATAAGATGAACATATATATTATGGCATTTTTAGGCGATGCTGTGGTCACAAGCTGAACAGCAGTGCTGTGAGCTCATGCTGTATGCGTCAGGCTTGGTGGTTCACTCAATACTGAGGCCCTCACACCCGGGAATTTGGCCCCGATTTAAAAAAAATGAGTCTGTTTACAAGGGCCCTGATGAAGGTGAAGTGAACCCCGTGTATCCGCGGGCTGTTTAACCCTTAGTTGCTTCTGTAGTGAGGCAACTACAGAAGCACCATACTGTCCCCCGAGCTCAAAGCAGCAGTTAAGAGCGTTCGTGAGAACAAGGAGATAGTTGTCAGGAGAGGTGACAAGTCGCCAATATACGTCATTCTTAAAAAAGACGAATATCTGGGGAAAATGAACCTCATTCTCTCTGACTAAACTAAATTCCAAAGGGTAATGAAGGACACTACAGCCTAATTGAAAGCAAGGGTCAACAAATTGATCGAAACTGTGAGCGCCAAGAAATCCGGACTCCACCTGCCAAAGATTATTGGCGAATATAAACCTGGATACGCGTATGGAAATGTCAAGACACATAAGCCTGGAAACCCACTTCGGCCAATCATCAGCCAGATACCCACACCCACGTACAGACTGGCAAAGTGACTCAACGGCTTGCTGACCCCTTATGTCCCTTGCGCCTTCAGCCTGAAGTCTCCAAAGGAATTTGTTGACTTACTGCCGGGAACACAGGCCGCAGGGATAAGAGCCTCGTTGGACGTAGAATCACTGTTTACCAACGTACCTGTGGATGAAACAATCGGGATGATAGCGGACAGAGTGTATCGTGATCAAGCCTGTACTCCTCTTGACATACCAGAAAACATTCTAAGGAAACTACTCCAAGCTTGTACTAAAGAGGGACCCTTCTTGAGCCTGGATGGGCACATGTATATGCAAGTAGATGGGGTCGCCATGGGTTCTCTCATAGGTGTCCTGTTTGCGGACTTCTACATGGGTACCATCGAGCAAAAGGTCTTAGTCGACATGAACTTGAAACCGGCCATATACTGCAGGTATGTTGATGACATTTTTACACAGGTACCTGATGTCAGACATCTGCAGGAGTTGAAACAGGCATTTGAGCAGAATTCTGTGTTGCGTTTCACTTATGAGATGGAGAAGGATGGGAAGCTGCCCTTTCTAGATGTAACAGTCATGGAAAGGAGCGAAGGTTTCCACACTGCAGTCTACACTAAGGAAACAAACATAGGAATGTGCCTGAATGCCAACAGTGACTGCCCAGACAGGTACAAGAGGAGTGTTGTTAACGCTTATGTCGACCGTGCTCTCAGCCACAGCTTAGGATGGAAGCAAGTCGATGAACTCTGTAGGGTAAGGCAGGTCCTACTCATCAACGGCTTCTCCAATGGTTTCGTTGAAGACATCATAAGAAGGAAGGTGAAACGCCATGCAACCTCTTAAGAGACAACTAACACAACACCACTGTTTTTGGTGAACAACGGATATAGCAACGCGGAAATAAACGCTGCTATAAGAAGACACTTGGACCGTTGGTATAATTCAGAATCTAGAACAGAAACCACAACACCCCCAATAAAATTATATTACAAATCAACCATGCACTGTGAACATATAAAAGAGGAAAGAATAATGAAAGAAATAATCCGTAAAGGAGTAAAAAGCACTACTCCTAACCAAAACATAAACCTGATAATATTCTACAAAACCAAGAAGACTTCCGAACTCCTTATCAAAAACAGCCCGAAGCCGACGGAGAACCCTCTACAGCAGTCAAGCGTTGTATACATGTACACTTGCCCCCACGAAGGATGTAACCTTCAATGTAAGTACATAGGTATGACGTCGACCAAGCTGACGAGGCGTTTGACATGCCATCTTCAATCTGGTGCCCCTAGGAATCACATGAGACAAGCCCATGACATTACTCTAACAAGAGAAATGTTGAACAAGAATACTTGTATAATAGACAAAACCCAAGATTCAAGAAGATTACAAATTCTTGAGGCAATTCACATAAGAATAGAGCGACCTACCATGAACACCCAAATCACGGAACTATTTACTCTACCCACCATGAGAGTAAGGACAAGACAAGAACATATCGATGCCAACACAGAAGACAATGTCCAACATAACAGGCCAATTACACTGGATTAATCTTTGTGTTTAGATAGGAGATGCCTCGTATGGGCCAATAAGCCTTCTGCAGCCCCTATGTTTATCCCTTATGTATCCCCCCATGTTTTCACCTTCATTGTATTATCACCTGACCTAATGCGGGTATAAAATCAACTAGTATTGTAAGATCTGTTCACTTGAGAATGAACCATGGAGGTTCGAAACGTCGTGCAAATTATACAAATAAGTGTAATACACTCTATAGTAAATCACTTCTTTTCTTCACCTTAAAAGTACGAAAATGAGTTTTGGAGAACTCCTATTTCAATTAAGCCCTGATGCTAAGAAAATAGTTAGAGGGATAGAAGCCCTAAACCAGAAAATAATAAATACAGAATATGCGGTCATATTCAATGAAACATGTTTGAAAGAAAACCTGCTGCCAGTATACACCAATATATATATATATATATATATATATATATATATATATATATATATATATATATTATATATATATATATATATATATATATATATTTGTGACGAGAAATGTAGGTGTTAAGGCAGTCTTCTCTATGGCTGGTGGAAATGCCAATCACATTAGAAAAAAAAGAGAAAAAAAAAGTTGACTGCTAGGCGGTTGTCTTCCTATGGTAAAGTGAGAGGGAAAAACACGCTAAACAAATTTTATAAATAATGAACTTCAACTTACTTTAAACAAACAGAAACGAAATAGAGATAATCCCTTGGCTATGTACAGTGCGGATCAAAAATACAAAGACAAAAACACAATATAAAATAAAATAATGGTTATGTTACTCTACAATTAGCAAGACAAAAAATTAGTAAATGGTGCTGAGAATATTGGCTGGCTGAAACCTCCACTTAGTATACAGGACGTATGCTTAGATAGAAGCGTCAGCTCTAGAGCACAAAGAATATTCTGAGGCCAACTGCTCGTGCAAGACTATATATGGCGATGCAGATGGCGCTGGAGTCGCGTGAAGTCGCTGATTCACCAATGGGGAGAGCGTTGGATTGAAGTTTTTTTATATTTTTATTTTTACATGCAAAGCATGCAATTTAAATACAATAAAAACAATACAGAATACAAAACAAAGTTAAACAATAGACCACCGGCCAGAAGGGCCGACAGCATAGCACAACAAAACACATACACGAGAAAGACATAGAAAAATACAGCATACATCAAAGCACAAAACATAGTACAATGGCAAACTAGCAATCACAGTAACATCACAAAACAAAACCTCCAGAAAAACAAAACATACATCAAGAGGCATAGCAGGAAACAGAACAGGACAAACACAATACATTCCAAACAAAACATAAAGAACAAATACGTACAACAGGAAAATCAATATAAAAACACCAGGTCAAACACAGCACAAACAATACAGGAATAAAAAACACACACCAAGCCATCCGCCCCGTAAACAAAAAGCGAGGCCAAAATAAACAATAATAATAAACAAGCAAAACACGCACACCTCAAAACAAAACAGGCACAAACACAACAACATACATGCACTGGCCTGAAGGACCGAGAATAAAACAACAAAGTACATCAAGAAACATAACAAGACACTTCAGCACAAAACAAATCAATACAAATTTATACAAAGACACTAAACACCGGCCTGAAGGGCCGACAACAAAAACAGAAACATAATGAAAAAGACAACAAAACAACGGTCATGAGAACAAACATAACACCGGCCTGAAGGGCGCACAATAGGTACAACACATTGCAAACAAACCACAGTTCCAAGCACACACCAAACACACAGCAAGCACACAGACTACTAAAATTTCTCATACTTATCCGGCCACTCCGCCGCCGGGAAGCGAATACAATACGCCTCCCAAAGTAACATGACGTCCTCCGAAACAGGTTCATTACGAACCGTACGAGGATCAGGCATTAACTCCGGCACACCCACAATAAAACACCGAGCCCGTCAAATCCAGATGGAAGAAGGGCACCAGGGAACAGGACGCACACGGTCAACAATGTCAAACCGCAAAGGATGCTCATCATCATGCACCACTCCGGAGGCCAAGACGATAGGGAGAGGCTCCTTCCCACGAGGCCGGGCAATGGGCAGCGCACTGGGAGCCTCCTCCGCTGCCTCACAGGGCCCCGCATCAACCACCGAACGTTGTACCTGCTGGGACCCCCCACGCTTGGCATCCTTCTTCAGCACCAGCTTGATGCCTCGGTTCGCACCAGAACCCACACCACCCACGTCTGTAGGAGCAACCACCTCCCACTTCATAGAACCTTCTGCAGGAGAAAGAACAGGAGGTAAATCAGACGCACAACCATCGTCAACAGCAGACACATGGACATCAGCCACCACCAGCGACGTAGAGTGCGAAGCACCCGGAATCGCCACATCATCGCCTGAAGCTCCACCTGCGTCGTAGTCCTCCACATCAGCCCAAGCAGTAGAAGAATGCCTGGAACGCCTAGGCACTGACCACACATCCTCACAGCCGGAGGCGGACCCAGAACCACGGGCCTCACGAACCGGGCGAACCAACGCCCGTCGCAAAACGGCAGCAGCCTCTACCACAGGGGGAACCGGACCACACACAGCAGGAGGCTCTGCAGCCACCCCATCACCCAGCACAGACAGCAAGGGTGCAGGGACCAGGACAGACGCAGCAGAGGAAGAACCGGAAGACGAGGGGCCCAAGCAGACGGCAGACGGAAGAGGATCAGGGACACCAGCCGGAACTGGCTGAGCACTAGGTGAGGACACAACCACCGGAGGAGTGGCGACAACAACAGGGGGCGCAACAGGCAGAGCAACAGCCGAAACAGAGGGCACCTCATCAGCCGAAGAGACGTCCACATCCACCGAATCATCCCCCACAGGAAGTGGCGGAAAATCCTCCTCACTGAAGAGATTCACTGGTGCAACGGCAGGTGCAGAACAGGCAGCAGCCTGATGGACCAAAAGACCACAACGATAACACGTCCGCGGCTGGCGGGCGTAAAACACCCGAACGTTATACCCGATAAGGCGCACAGAGGACGGAATATCCGCCCGGAGTCTCATGCCCAGGGTGCAAATGTTAGACCTCACACCGTTAAGAGGACTAGAAGACACCACGTTCACCCTCACACTAACTACTGCACCAAACCGGCTGAAATACCGCTGTAGCAGACCCTCTGGAAACTCCAAGGGAGCCCCATGCACACTGACGTAAGTAAGTGCACCACTTCTATTAGAGAGGGTTACAGTGCCCGCACCATCTGGCAGGAGTAATGTCTGCCCCTCGTATCGCCGGAGAAAATCGCGATACGCCACCTCCTCCGTGAACTTCACAATTGCCCCATGGGCCGTTACCAACTCGACCCCATAAATCGCAAACACAGGGACAGAGAGCATCTCACAAGCTAGCGCAATCTCCGGGTAACCAGCCCGCACAGAGAACTATAGTCCCACAGACTGAGCCCGAACGACAGGGGGTAGAGGGACCCCCATCGTAACGCCACGTCAGCACAGAGCGGGCAGAGACACTACCCTCAACCAGCCTAACTGGCAAACAACACCAACTGCTGGAGCGCCAATGCAAGACATCCGACCCGTACCGAAGCTAGGGCCAGACTTCCCGCTCGAGTCGCGTGAAGGGGGCATATCACAGTAAACTAAACGTTGTTCAATTTGTTTATAAATTTATTTATGAAATGGTTATAGAGAAGGAGGCTGCAACTGGTCCAAGTTTCAGCATCACACCCTATACAGAAAAGGAGAAAAAAATACACAACGTATTATGCAACGAATTTTCAACATTTTCAAATAATGTCAGGGAACACATGTGTCAACTAAAATCATTTCTATAACACTCAGATACTAAAATTAGCATATAATAAAGGATTGGCGTGATCAGTTTTATCAAAAAAGCGTTTAGTGCAATAATATAATTATTCAAAGTTACCCTTCCAAAAATATGCAATATATGATGTTTATAAATTTTTATAAAATCAACAAATGGACTTTGGACTAAAATGTCTACATCGGACTGTAGAAGCACAAACTCTACATATAAGGTGTAATTTGCATGTAAATTGATTAATAAATGAAAGCTATGACGTACCTTGAAGTTGTAAATTATTTACCTGAGTAAAATAAGATCAAAGTTTGGCCACCTGTAGCTGAGCTTGACGTCTATCGATTTCGTTCATAATTGGCACCCTTGCAGACAGGCATCCGTTGAGCAAGGTGTGCAAGTTCCATGCAAATCCCCTGATAACAAACGAAAAAAAAATTGAAACAAATTGTAAAAAAAAAAAAAATTATTATATATATATATATATATATATATATATATATATATATATATATATATATATATATATATATATATATATATATATAATATATATATATATATATATATAATATAATATATATATATGTTTCATTGAATATGACCGCATATTCTGTATTTATTATTTTCCGGTTTAGGGCTTCTATCCCTCTAACTATTTTCTTAGCATCAGGGCTTAATTGAAATAGGAGTTCTCCAAAACTCATTTTCGTACTTTTAAGGTGAAGAAAAGAAGTGATTTACTATAGAGTAAGTAAGTAATTATCAAAAGAAGGCACCAAACCGGGAAGGCTATGTAGCACCATCAAATACGCAAAATAATCAGAGGGGGCTAAATATCACCAAGGATGCCAATACGAGAACAAAAACGCATAAGGCGAACGATATCAAAAGTATCCGAGTCACCAAGAATTCTATCGAGGGACAGGTGACCGCAAGGGGCGGTCGGAAAGCAAGACACACGCTCGTCCTGGAAGTCAGGACATTCAAGAAGGACATGCACGACCGTAAGAGGGACAATGCAACTAGGACAATAAGGAGCAGGGCGGCGCTCCATCAAGTGACCATGGGTTAAGCGAGTATGGCCAATACGCAACCTCGCCAGAGCTGTTTCCCACCGCCGGTTACGGTGGAAGGAGGACGGCCACGAGGAAACACAACATTTAAGAGAACGTAGCTTGTTACCAGTAACAGACAACCAAGAAGCCTGCCAACGGGTAAGGACTGAGGAATGGATAACTGGGTAAAAGTCGGAATACGGAATGCCTTTACGAGAGATGGGACAAGAGCGGACAGCTTCCTTAGCGGCAGCATCCGCACGCTCATTTAAAGACACACCAATATGGCTGGGAACCCAACAAAACTCAACCGACTTAAATTTACTGTGAACGAGAAACAGCCAATGCTGGATCTCGACAACTACTGGATGAACCGGATTAAAGGACCCGAGAGCCATGAGGGCACTACGAGAGTCAACAACAACCACAAAGGAAGACTGACAACGAGAAAGCAGGAGACGAAGAGCATAGAGAATAGCATAAAGTTCTGCTGTAAAGATGCTAGTCTCCGGAGGCAAGCGACACATATAAGTGCGATCAGGAAAAACAACAGAGTAGCCAACACCGTCCGCTGACTTAGACCCATCGGTGAAGACAGAAACGGAGCGGGAGTGAGAAGAAAAGTGCTCGAGGAAAAGGCGTTTTAGAACCGTAGGAGGGGTAAAAGCTTTAGTGATACGGGTCAAGGAAGTACAAAACCGCGGAAGAGGGACCCTCCACGGGGGCAAAGAAGGAACAACACGAGGAGAAACATCAGAAATACGAACGGAGAGAGAATCCTGTAGGCGAGATAACCGGACAGAAAGAGGGAGGTGGTGAAGAGGAACAGGAACCGCAGGAGGGGTAAAAGTTAAAGCACGACAGAGGCGAGAGGAAGGATGTTGCAAGGACCGCGCAAGATAGCGAAGATAGTAGCGATCACGGCGGTCCTGGAGAGACAGGAAGCCAGTGTCAACATACAAGCTAAGGATGGGAGTCGAACGAAAGGCACCAGAACTGAGGCGCAACCCAGTATGGTGCAAAGCATCAAGACGGCGAAGAGTAGAAGGAGAAGCAGACGAGTAAGCAGGGCAACCATAATCGAGCTTAGACAGGACGAGAGAGGAATGTAAAGCAAGGAGAGTGCGCCTATCTGCCCCCCAAGAGGTATGGGACAAGACCCGAAGGAGGGTAAGGGCCTTAGAGCACTCAACACGGAGGTAAGAGATATGGGGAGACCAAGACAAACGAGTGTCAAGGAATAACCCCAAAAGCTTCGCGGAATCTTTGTATTCAAGGGGATGACCATAAAGTGACAAAGAGGGACGAAGAACAACCCGTTTCCGCGTAAAAGTCATGGCACAAGTCTTAGAAGTAGAGAACTTGAAGCCATGACCTGTGGCCCAAGACGACACGGCATCAATTGCAAGTTGAAGCCGGCGTTGAAGGAGAGGCGAATCATCACCCTGACAACAAAGGGTAAGATCATCGACATAGAGAGCGGAGAAGACACCAGAAGGAAGAGAGGAAAGAAGACCATTGATGGCAACAAGAAAAAGAGTAGTGCTCAGAACACTACCCTGGGGCACACCTTCGTATTGCTGAAAAGAGGGAGAGAGAGCGGTACCAAGGCGCACCCGAAAGGAACGACGAGAGAGGAAGCTGCGGAGAAAGAGAGGGAGATGACCACGAAGGCCAAAAGAATGAAGTTGAGATAGGATATGATAACGCCAAGTGGTGTCGTAAGCCTTTTCTAGGTCAAAAAGGACGGCAACAACGGAGGTCTTCGCAGCAAAAGCAGTACGAATATAGACCTCCAAGTTCACCAGGACATCTGTCGTGCTGCGGCACTTGCGGAAACCAAATTGAGAAGGGGAGAGGAGGTGATGGTGTTCCAGGAACCACATCAGACGAACGTTAACCATACGTTCAAAGAGTTTGCAGACACAACTTGTGAGAGCAATAGGGCGAAAGTCCTTAGGGGAAGTACCCAGAGACCCCGGTTTGCGAACAGGGAGGACAACGGCATCGAGCCAGTCCTCAGGGACTGACGACGACTCCCAGATCCGATTATACAGACTCAGTAAATACTGAGACGTGCTCGGAGGGAGATGGCGAAGCATCTCATAATGAATACCATCGGAGCCCGCCGCCGTAGAACCGCAGAGGGCCAGGGCAGAACGAAGTTCAGAGAGAGAGAAGGGATCATTATAGGGAAGCTGAAGATGAGTGCAGAAATCTAAAGGACGAGACTCAAGGACAGGTTTACGAAGAAGGAAAGATTGGGGAAGATGAAGACCAGAGCTAACAGAAGAAAAGTGGGAACCCAGTTCGGAAGCGACCTGCAACGGGTCCGCCACAAGAGTATCATGGAGGTGAAGGACCGGTGAAACATCGGGAACGAACTTACCCGCTATCTTGCGGATACGCTTCCAGATCTGGGCAAGAGGGGTCTCGGACGTAATTGTTGAGACTTAAGATGCCCAACATTCACGTTTAGCCGTACGGATGGCCCTACGGGCCACCGCACTCGCTTTCCGAAAGAAAAGAAAAGAATCGGTCGTCTGCCTACGGCGGTGCCTCTTCCAGGCTGCACGCTTACAGCGGACAGCCCGAGCACAGTCCGCATTCCACCAGGGAACGCACTTCCGTGGACCCCGAGAGGAAGAGCGAGGAATAGAGCGGAGGGCAGCGTTGAAGACAGTGTCATGAAAAAGGAGGAGAGCGCGAGAGAGAGGCAGAAGGGAGAGGTCAGGGAGAGCAGCACTGAGGGTAAATAGGGTCCAGTCTGCCTTAGCAAACTGCCACCTAGGGAAAGAGAGGGAAGGGCGAAAAGAGAAAAAGGAAACAAGGATGGGGAAATGATCACTTCCATGGAGGTCATCAAGAACCTGCCACGTGAAATCTAAGTAAAGAGAAGAAGAGCAGAGAGAAAGATCAAGACAAGAAAGGGTGCGAGTCCGAGAGTCCAAATGAGTGGGCTCACCAGAATTCAGAAGAGACAGGGAAGAAGAGAGGAGAAACGGCTCAAGGAGGCGACCCCGGGTATTCGTCAGAACGTCACCCCAAAGAGAATGACGACAATTGAAGTCACCCAGCAGGAGCACAGGCTCCGGCAAGGAGTCCAGGAGGTGTTTCAAATCAGGAAGAGAGAGCGGGACACTCGGGGGGAGATAAATGGAACAAACTGTGTACCATTTCCCCACAAAGATACGAGCAGCGGAACAATGGAGAGGCGAAGGAAAAAGTAAAGGAACAAAGGGAACATCAGCCCGAATCAAAAGAGCAGAAGAATTAGAAGCCCCAGCAATGGCTGGGGGGGGGGGGGGGAGAGAAAGGAATAGCCACGAAAACGACCAGGACGAGCACCAAGCATTGGCTCCTGGAGACAGACACAAAGGGGCGAAAACCGCGAAATCAGAAGTTGGAGTTCGAGGAAATTGGCGTAATAACCTCGAACGTTCCATTGAAGAATGGACAACGACGAGAAGAGAAAGGACAAAAACAGAGAACAAGGAAGAAATAAAGGCGAAAGAGCAACAGAGCACGTTAAAGAATATCAGGGTCGGGATCAGGGTCAGCAAAGTCAGGGTTAGGGGGCATGGGTAAACTGAGCAAAGACGGAGGGAAGGAAACGGGAGAACAGAGCAGAGGTGGGCGGGCAGGGTCCGGAGGAGGAGGAGGAGGAGGAAGAGGAGGAGACAACGGAGAGGAGTCGTCAAGGACAGCAGCAGGAGGAGGGGGAGTAGAAAGAGGGGAGCGCACCCCAGCAAGAGCAGCAACCGAAAGGGAAGCAGGGGCCAAAGAAACCTCCATAGCAGGAACAGGGGGCGCAAGCACTGAAACGGGAGGGGAAGGAGCAACAGAGCCAGAAGGAGGAGCTGAGGAAGAAAGCGACGCCTTCTTACCCGCCGGGGAAGAGGAAGGAGAGGAGCCAGGCTTACGCTTCTGACTTAAAGAGACCGGTGTCCCAGCAACTACGTACCGGGCAACGGATTCCAGTGTCTCAACAGGAGAAGCCGAACGAGAGCACACACGACGGCCGTTAGGAGAGCGATGGACATCCGCCCGCACCGACAGGCGGTGGGGAGAGCCAATAGATGGAGGAAGAGGATGGGAAGGAGGATCGGAGGGGGACGAGGAAGAAGACACAGAAGACATGACAGACCGGGTAGAAGGAAGGGGAACCCCAGACAGAGGACCAGGAGGAGGATCCTTCGGGAGAGAACCCAAAGGAACAGAGGAGGGGGCAGTGGGCGCATCAGGGTCCAAGGCCCGGAAACGGTTGTGAGTCTGAGGAAGGCGGGAAGGACGAGGAGAGGAAGAGCGCAACACGCGAGCATAAGAGATATTAGCATAAGGCGGGAGCCGGCGAACCTGGCGCCTCGCCTCAGGAAAAGATAAACGCTCCCGGTGCTTCAGGTTGAGGACGGCTGCCTCAAGCTTGTAATGGACACACGCACGGGAGAAGGTAGGATGGGCCTCACCGCAGTTGAGGCAACGAACCTGGGGAGAAGTGCACTCCGACTTAGAGTGACCTTCGCAACCACACAAAGGACAGAGAGAGACAGTCCCGGAGCAGCGGAGGGCACCATGCCCAAACCTCCAGCACTTGTTGCAGAGCCGAGGAGAAGGAATGTACTCCTGGACAGAGCACCTGGCACCAGCAAGAATGACAGAGGGTGGAAGGGTCCTACCATCAAAGGTAATCTTCACAACCCGGAGGGGTTGACGGCGACTACCACGAGGGGGACGAGTAAACGTGTCCACCTGGAGAATAGAATGGCCCTGGGCAGCGAGGATATGTCGAATATCGTCGTGGCAGTCGCGCAGGTCCCGAACACCGGTCGCAACATGGGGCGGGAGCAAAATAGTGCCAACACTGGCATTCAACTGAGCGTTCTTCGAGACCCGAACGGGGGTCTCGCCAAGGCAGGATAAGGCAGCCAAGCGGGAAGCAGCATCCTGAGAAGGAGCAGCAACGACACGTGTACCGAGACGAGTGGGGTTGAAAGTAATGGAGGCATCCACGGAATCAATGAGATGTCGATGAAGGGAGAAATCGTCAGGAGGCGCAGAATCAAGAGGGAGGAGATCAAAATATTTGGCCCACGAAGCGGGACCAAACAAGGCTTGATAGGTAGCAGAACTGGAAGGAATCGAGCGAGGGCGGCCGTGACGAGGACGGCGGTGAGAACCCCCAGAGAGGGGTTAAAAGGCGCAGTAGTTACAACTAGAGAAGGAGCCGCGCCAGGGGACGAGGTAGTCACCACTGGGGGCTTGGGGCTCGACCCAACCACAGAGGAGGGAGGGGAGCCAGGGGAAGGAGTCAGAGAGGCCAAAGGAGGAGCAAGGTCAGGGCCCAATGCAGCGGAGGCTACAGAGCCCGGTCTTCCAATACGGACCGACTCGGGGGCTTGGTCGCCCACCCCACGAGCCTGAGAAGGTAAGCCAGAAGCAGCCGAAACAGGGGTTATCATCTTGACGAAATGAAGAATTCACTCACGAATGTGCCCCCACACCCACCATGGAGCCACAATTAGAGGCAGGACACCCAACAAGAAGCTATCGCCGATCTTGTCGGGGCCTCCTAGGGGTGCGTCGTGAGTATACGCCCCACAAACGCCACCTTAAGAAACCGACAGTCCGTCGAGATCGGGTTCAGTGACGAAGTGGGGATTGACAATAAAAGGTTCCCCTCGCTCTCGACGTCGGGTACTGCAGTTCTACGGGTGAATGAGTATGCCTCCTCAAGCACCCGGGCGTCAAAATAGAAGAAGTCCATGGAAGAACTTGAACGAGCAAAAGGTCGGCAGGAAACGGCAAGCAGATAGGAGAAGAGGGGGGAGAAAAACGAAACAGAAGGAAAAGGAAAAGATGCCCAGCAAAATTGGAGAGGACGGCAGCAGGAGCACAAGGCTAGAAAAGGACAGAGGACTGTCCCAAGGAGCATCACACTCCGGCAGCCGCCCACTAAGCCCCCACACGGCGACAACGAGCTGAGCGGGGAGGGGGATTTACTATAGAGTGTATTACACTTATTTGTATAATTTGCACGACGTTTCGAACCTCCATGGTTCATTCTCAAGTGAACAGATCTTACAATACTAGTTGATTTTATACCCGCATTAGGTCAGGTGATAATACAATGAAGGTGAAAACATGGGGGGATACATAAGGGATAAACATAGGGGCTGCAGAAGGCTTATTGGCCCATACGAGGCATCTCCTATCTAAACACAAAGATTAATCCAGTGTAATTGGCCTGTTATGTTGGACATTGTCTTCTGTGTTGGCATCGATATGTTCTTGTCTTGTCCTTACTCTCATGGTGGGTAGAGTAAATAGTTCCGTGATTTGGGTGTTCATGGTAGGTCGCTCTATTCTTATGTGAATTGCCTCAAGAATTTGTAATCTTCTTGAATCTTGGGTTTTGTCTATTATGC
This sequence comes from Procambarus clarkii, assembly GCF_040958095.1. NCBI lineage: Eukaryota > Metazoa > Arthropoda > Malacostraca > Decapoda > Cambaridae > Procambarus > Procambarus clarkii. Next base: position 10,062,729 of record NC_091196.1, read on the forward strand.
AAGTATTCTTGTTCAACATTTCTCTTGTTAGAGTAATGTCATGGGCTTGTCTCATGTGATTCCTAGGGGCACCAGATTGAAGATGGCATGTCAAACGCCTCGTCAGCTTGGTCGACGTCATACCTATGTACTTACATTGAAGGTTACATCCTTCGTGGGGGCAAGTGTACATGTATACAACGCTTGACTGCTGTAGAGGGTTCTCCGTCGGCTTCGGGCTGTTTTTGATAAGGAGTTCGGAAGTCTTCTTGGTTTTGTAGAATATTATTCTAAAAAACATTATCTGGTTTGCGCCAAAGTGTTGCCAGAACGTTGTAGTATTTTTATAAATATTTAAAAAATATTAGATTTTTTCCGAATTTTTGCGTTTTTTATGGCCCCTGAAGTCGCTGATTCACCAATGGGGAGAGCGTTGGATTGAAGTTTTTTTTTTTATTTTTTTTATTTTTATTTTTACATGCAAGCATGCGTATAACGTACAAGAAAAACAGAACAAATATAACATAGAACAAAAGTACAAAGCACACATATGTACAAGGACAAAGGAACAAATCAATAGAAGACCAGCCAGAAGGGCTGACCACAAAAAAATGCATATACAAACAATACACAATTAGTAACACAGTGTAATACAAACATAAGGGAAAACCCCAGGACAAAATGCACACAAAACAAGCCTGCTAACACCTCAAATACATACAGAGGCGCGAGAAACATACAAGAATAAGGACAATAACAATAAAGAAAACAGATCCGCCATAACAAACGGAAGGCAAAACATAAAGAGCACACGCCAACAGCCTGAAGGGCACACAATATGACAAACAAGTGCACACGACATCCATAACCGAACACACAAACGCATAGGAACCGCACACCCCCCCACGAGCCATACAAAAAAACCCACAAAACAAACCGGAGCACGCAGGAACCGGGAAACAATACCCACCCCACCCACTCACATACACACCCCACAACCAGGCAACACAAAATACATAGAAATCACTTGCGAGGAACATCGTGAGAAATGTACTTCTCCGGGAACAGCTCACGAGGATATTTCGACTTGTAAGCTTCCCAGACGAGATCTTCAAGGTCGGTAGGGTTTTTGATCCCCCGCGCTCGAGCGGGTATCATAAACTTGGGAACATCTATATCTGGCGGCATCGGCCAAAGCCTAAGGTCACTGACGCAAGTCGCATAACGAGGCTGGGGAGCGCCAACCACGCCCTTCGAGGAAGCAGATGACACCGGAGAAGCGGACGAGGAACGCCGAGCCTGCCACGCCTTCGCCATCGGAGCAGGTGTCGGACGCTGAGACGATAGCACTTCCACGGATACCGCAGGAGACACGGAAGGGACTGCAGGAAACGGAAGAGGCGGCAAGACCGCTGCCGAGGAAACGGGTAACGAGGAAGGGGCCACAGAACATCCAGAGCGAGCATCCTTTCTCAACATCACCACCAGGCCACCCCGCTCACCACCAACTACAGCAGGGGGAACCACCGCCCACGAAGAACCGGAGCCATCCGACGCAGGACCCTCGGACACCGGACCAGAGGTTGAGGCCGAAACGCCGGCACCGGCATCCTCAGGCAAGTGTACCTCCGCCACCACCGTAGTGTGCACCACATCCGGAGCCACGCCACCGTCAACGGAAGGACGACACTCGTCGAATTCGCCAACATCAGCCCACACAGAAGAACGCCGGGAACGCTTAGGCTCGGGCCGCACATCATCAGACCCGGAGGCAGACTCAGCGACCCGCGCAGCACCAACCGAGCGAACCGACGCACGCCGCAGCACGGCAGCCTCCTCAACCACACGGGGCACCAGGCCAGGCACAGGAGGGAATTCCGGATCCACCTCAGCTCCCAGCACAGCCGGGACAGACGGCGAGGGCGCAGGGACCGGGACAGACACAGCAGAGGAAGAACTGGAAGACGAGGGGACCGAGCAAACGGCAGGCGGAAGAGGCTCAGGGACACCAGCTGGAGCACTAGGCGAGGACACAACCTCCGGAGGAGATGCGGCAACAACAGGGGGCGCAACAGGCGGAGCAACAGCTGCTACAGAGGGCACCTCCTCAGCCGAAGAGACGTCCATACCCACCGAATCATCCCCCACAGGAAGGGGCGGAAAATCCTCCTCACTGAAGAGGTTCACTGGTGCAACAGGAGGCGCAGAACAGTCAGCAGCCTGATGGCCCAAAAGACCACAACGATAACACGTCCGCGGCTGACGGGCGTAAAACACCCGAACGTTGTACCCCATAAGGCGCACAGAGGACGGAATATCCGCCCGGAGTCTCATGCCCAGGGTGCGAATGTTAGACCTCACACCCTTAAGAGGACTAGAAGACACCACGTTCACTCTCACACTAACAACTGTGCCAAACCGCCCGAAATACCGCCGTAGCAGAGCCTCTGGAAACTCCAAGGGAGCCCCATGCACACTGATGTAAGTAAGTGCACCACTTCTATCCGAGAGGGTGACAGTGCCCGCACCATCCGGCAGGGGCAGTGTCCGCCCCTCGTATCGCCGGAGAAAATCGCGATACGCCGCCTCCTCTGCAAACTTCACAATGGCCCTACGGGCCGTTACCAACTCTACCCCATAAATCGCAAACACAGGGACAGAGAGCAGTTCACAAGCCAGGGCAATCTCCGGGTAACCAGCCCGCACAGAGAACTCTAGTCCCACAGACTGAGCCCGGACGACTGGGGGTAGAGGGACCCCCATCGTACCGCCACGTCAGCACAGGCGAGCAGACACACACCCGCCCCCAACCGGCCGAAACGGGCAAACAACACCAAACTGCTGGAGCGCCGATTCAACACGTCTGCCCCGCACCGAAGCTAGGGCCAGACCTCGTTGGATTGAAGTGGTAGTTTGGTGATCGACGAGGGTGGTGCGGCGACAGTGAGGAAGGGGGGGGGGGGGTGGAGTGAGTGTACCTCCCTGTAGAGACGTCTGTTATTCCACTTCTATAATATTCTTGAATGTGGTATCTTGATGTTGTAGACGTATAGAAGTAACGAGATGTAGGAAAGAGCAGGCTAAATCTCTCTTGAAAGAGATTACTGTCACAGCTCTCCCCCGAAGCCTGCTCTTACGGGTTAAGTTACTTCATTAGATGGTAGAGAGGTAGGAGTTGCTGCCTCTATCTCGTAGACTCTGGAGAGGGCGTCGGCTGTGATGTTATCTGATCCCTTAATGAAGAAGATCTCCAGGTTAAAGTTCTGCAGATACAGAGCCCAGCGTAGAAGACGTTGATTGCTGAATTGGGCCTGTTTCAGAAATCGTAGGGGATTATGGTCTGAGTAGATGGTAATAGACCGATTACCCTGTAGGTAAAGTTCGAAATGTTGCAGGTTCAGGACGATGGAGAGGAGTTCCTTTTCTATGGTGCTATAGTTCTTTTGATGAGGCTTCAACTTGTAGCTGTAGTAGCTGACAGGAAGAACCTCTTCGCCACGTTGTTGCATTAGAACGCCCCCGATGCCGGTGCCACTTGCATCGACATTGATGATTAAGGGCTTCGTAATATCTGGAGAGGCGAGAATGGGATTAGAACATAGCAGAGATTTGAGTCTTTCAAAGGCAACGGTCTGTTGAATGGTCCAATGATACCGTTCCTTTGGGCTGGTCAGATTAATCAGTGGTGTCGCTACCGTACTGAAATTTTTCACAAACCTACGATATTAAGATGCAAGGCCAAGGAAGCGCAGGAGCTGCTTCCTGGTTGTAGGTTGTGGGTAATGCTTGAGTATGAATGGCTAAAGGAGCTAGGCTGCCACTTCCTATTACATGACCAAGATAATGCACTTTACCTTTAGCAAAGGTGGACTTGCCCAAGTTGATGGTAAGGCCAGCTGTCAGGAGCTTGGAGAACAATCGTTGCAGCTGGAGCAGATGTTCGCTCCAGGTGTTGGTTGCCACAACGATGTCATCCAAGTAGGCGTAGGTGTGATCTAGGCCATTGATGATGCGGTTGACAGCTCGCTGGAAGGTGGCCGTGGCATTAAACAGTCCAAAAGGAAGGCGTTCATATCTGTACATGCCAAAAGGAGTGGTGAAGGCAAATATTTCCTTAGCCCGCTCTGTCAGACTAATCTGGTAATAACCCTTTAACAAATCAATTTGGGAAAGATAAGTAGCATTACCTACTGCGTCAAGGATATCATCTATACGAGGGTAAAGGGTAAGCATCCTTGGCGGTCACGAGATTCAGTATCCTATAGTCTGTACATAATCGTACTTTACCGTGAGGTTTCGGCAACAAGATGCAGGGTGAGGCCCAAGGGGACTCCTCACAAGGGGTGGCCAGCCCATGATCCAGAAGGTACTGTACCTCAGCACGCATAACTTCCTTTTTGTACGGGCTGATGCAGTAGAAGGGTTGACGAATCGGCCGGGTATCAGGAAGTAGCTGGATGTCGTGCTGAACCACATTACATTCCTGGGGATCATCGCTGAACAACTTCTGATGCTCTTGGAACACTCTGATGAGAGGAACACTGTTACAATTCTGAAAATATTTAGAAAGATCTGCAAGAATTTCCGAGTTGGAAAGCACTGACTCAGAGTTAGTGTTGTCGGGAGGAGAAGCAGGGAAAGTCTCACTGTGGAGGTATGGATCTTGGAAGGTGGAGAGAGATATTAACACAGTGGAGAGTGTACCTTTATACTCCTTCAAAATATTGACGTGGCACAACTGGGTCCTCCGCCGCCTATCTGGAGACTCAAGAACGTAGTTGTGGTTATTTCTGCACTCCTTGATGCAATAAGGTCCTGAAAACTTATTTTGCAATGGAGAACTAGGGATCGGAAAATATGCTAAAAGGAAGTCTCCTGCTCTAAATTTCCTGATTTTACTGTGTTTGTCAAAATGAGTCTTCATCCTATCTTGAGCTTTTAATAAATTATCGTTGGTAAATTTATGTAGTCTCTCTAGAATGTGCTTTAAGTTTTGAAGAAACTGGAGCACATACAGAGGGTCAATGAAGGTGGCATTACGTAGAGAGTCTTTGAAAGCTTTAGGAGGAGTATGGCACTTACGTCCGTAGAGCATCTCATAAGGAGACACACCTAGAGACTCATTTGGGAGACTTCTAAAAATGCACATGATGATGTCAAGTTGTTTATCCCAGTCTTTCATAGTTTCATTGCAAAATTTCTTAAGAAGTGATGTTATAGTTTGGTGACTACGTTCAAGAGAACCCTGTGAAGCAGGATGATAGGGGCTGGACAATACCTGAGTGATGATGAATTCTTCCAGTGTCTTCTTGAAGAGATCACAGGTGAAGTTGGTGCCACAGTCACTTTGAATCTCCCGAGGAAATCCATATTGTGTAAAGATCTTCAACAGTTGCTTCACCACAGTAGCAGCCGTAATGTTCTTTACTGGAACTGCTATGGAGAATCTGGTGATTGGACACAGGATGGTTAGTATATAAGCGTTGCCAGAACTGGTCCGGGGTAAAGGACCAACACAGTCTATCCTGAGTCTATGAAAGGGTTCCGAAGGCACTGGGATAGGAATTAAAGGAGCCTTGGGAATAGAGATGTTAGGTTTTCCTGCCACCTGTCATGTATGACACTGCTGTACACAAGGTTTTACATCTTTAATCATACCTGGCCAGTAATAGTCTTGTCGGATGGCGTGATAGGTTTTATTAAAACCGTAGTGAGAAAGCGCTCCGTGGGCCAGGCGTAGAATATCGGGCCGAAGGCTGGTGGGAACTACTAGTTGATCGATATTAGCCCAATCGTCATCCTCTGCTAGTTTACTGGGTCGGTACCTGCGGTAGAGCAAATGGTTCTCTATAAAGAACCCAAGAATACTATCAGATTTTGTCTCAGCCTGGAAGAATAATGGTGTTAATGAGGGATCCTCCCTCTGTAACTTACGGAACTCCAGCATAGTAATGTAACGTACGATTATGTTACGTTGTTGGGTAGATTAGATACACAGTGTTTAGTGAGTTTCATGTAGACGTTGAGACGGAGCTTGGAGCAGAGCAGAGAGCTGAGTGTGGCCGGAGTCGCGGAGCTCTATGTGGGAGAGCGTTGTAGCTCGATGCAGTCCTAGTCTGCTGCCTGTTCTGTGTCAAAGCTGTAGCGTCTTGTAGACGATTAGAACTGCCTACGCTGAGTGCTACATTCTTGACTGGAAATTGTACTGCTTTGCTATTATCAAATCGCTTGTTTATATAGGGTGACTACACCTCACAATAAGATAGGAGGGTGGAAGAACCGTTACCTGTAAATAGGGATAGGATTATAGCTTGTGTAATTAGTGCTAATTAGTTATGCCATTAAGATAATGAGATAATGGAGCGAGTATAAGTTTACTCGCTACAGTAAGATTCGGTGGTAGATTCTGATGGTCTTGAAGGACAGCTGTTGAAGCAGAGTAAGCTAGTTGCAGGCGCGCAGCTTGCGCACGGGTTGTCACCAAAACCGGAGGAGAGACTTCATCACTTTCTTGGACCTCTGCTGGAATATACTTCAGGATGGGGTTTTCCACGACAGAGTCACATACCTGGGGTTTGTCCGTCCATGATGATCAAGTTGGAAGGTTGTAGATCTTCGGCCAAGTCGTTGCCCAGGAGAAGTTATACCCCTGACTTGGGAAAAGGCTTTTCCCGGATGGCGACATGGACTTCACCCTTGTACGAAAGGACAATCCAGGTGGACTCTGGCGAGTGGATACGGAGTGGTAGCAGCTAGGTCAATGATAAGGACCGTCTCCCCGGTGTAGGTGATGTTAGGCACAGCCGATTTCAAAATTATTGACTGAAGAGCAGCTGTGTCTCTCAAGATCTTCAATTTGAAACGTCCCTCCGAATCTGTACTGTTGGCAGAGACAATTCCAGGGTATAGGTGTTTGCTGAAGAGAGAAAGATCATTAACAGGAACACCAATATTCATCACAGGCTTACCGGACTTAGGAGGAGTCGGTTTGGGTTTAGGAGTTTCACTATAGCCTTTGTATTGGGCTTTTCCACATTTATCTATGGTATGTCCATAGAGCTTGCAATACTTACAATATAATTGAGAGCTTGCTTGGTTGGTACTCACTTTGTCATAATCAGACCAAGACTTCTTACTGGAAGATGTGTGAGCTGTTAACCTGTGTATAAGACTGTAGGTGTCAGCCGACTTCGCACATCTGATGAGGTCGGTTTCTTCTTTGTATGCTAAGTGAAGACGGATAGGAGCAGGAACACGTCGAAAGAATTTCTTGACTAGAATGAGGTTGACGAGTTCTGAAAATGTAGAAACATGGGCTGCTTCCAGCCATTTAATGAAATATCTTTTCCTAGTATTGGCAAATTCTAAATAGGTGGTGACACTTGCCTATATATAATCACGGAATTTTCGTCTGTAGCTTTCGGTGGAGAGAAGGTAGGCGTCTAGAACGGCTTGCTTTAGGATCTGGTAGTCATTCTCAGACGCTAAGGTACTGAGAGTAACTGCAGCTCTACCTGTGAGATGCACTCTGAGAAGTATAGACCACTGATCTTCAGGCCAGCTAAGTTTTTTAGCTAGGGCCTCAAAAGTAGTAAAAAACACATCTATCTCTGTCTCAACGAATGGTGGCATTAACTTACTTGCCTGGGAGATGCTAAAGCTTGCTGGAGGACTGGCTGTTTGTTGGCGCCGAGTGAGGTATGAAGTTTCCAAATCGAGTTCTCTTCTACGGTATTCTAGAGCACTATCGCCTTGCTTCTTATTGTGTTCACGTTGTATCTCCAGATCACGTTTTCTTACTTCAAGCTGTTCCCTCTCACGCTCACGTTGGAATTCAACCTGCTCACGTTGTAGGACAGCTTGTTCTTTCTGGAGCTGTAGAGCTTTTTTTTGGCGTTCACGCTTTAGGGCAGCCTCGCGTTCCTGTTCTTCTTTCTTTAGGGCAGCCTCGCGTTCCTGTTCATCTTTCTTTAGGGCAGCCTCGCGTTCCTGTTCTTCTTTCTTTAGGGCAGCCTCGCGTTCCTGTTCTTCTTTCTTTAGGGCAGCCTCGCGTTCCTGTTCTTCTTTCTTTAGGGCAGCCTCGCGTTCCTGTTCTTCTTTCTTTAGGGCAGCCTCGCGTTCCTTTAGGGCTGCCTGTTCTTTCTGGAATTGTAGAGCTTCTTTTTGGTGTTCAAGCTCTACTTTCGCTAGTTCTAACTTTAACTTCATAGCTGCCAGAGCATGCCGGTCTGCAATGGAATAGTTTTCATGAGAATCAGAGTCTATAATTCCATTATCAAAGAGGTGGTCAAGGATAAGGTTATGCAATTCACTTTTGCTGGCTCCATGGGGAACATCTAGTTGGTACTCATGTGCTAGAGTTTGTAATTCTGTCTTCTTGGCACGAATTAAGTTCCCTACTTCATCGTTTCTCGCCGGCGCCTGGGATCGAACCTGGGACCACAGGTTCACGTCTCCAGCGTGCTGTCCGCTCGGCCACCGGCTCTGCGGTGTGTGTATGTACTCATCTAGTTGTGTTTGCGGGGGTTGAGCTCTGGCTCGTTGGTCCCACCTCTCAACTGTCAATCAACTGGTGTACAGATTCCTGAGCCTATTGGGCTCTATCATATCTATATTTGAAACTGTGTATGGAGTCAGCCTCCACCACAACACTACTTAATGCATTCCATTTGTTAACTACCATTTGTTAACCATTTGTTATGTGTGTGTTTACTCACCTATTCACCTAATTCACCTAATTGTGCTTGTGGGGGTTGAGCTCTGGCTCTTTGGTCCCGCCTCTCAACCGTCAATCAACAGGTGTACAAGTTCCTGAGCCTATTGGGCACTATCATATCTGCACTTGAAACTGTACGGAGTCAGCCTCCACCATATCACTTCCTAATGCATTCCATTTGTCAACCACTCTGACACTAAAAAAGTTCTTTCTAATATCTCTGACTCATTTGGGCACTCTGTTTCCACCTGTGTCCCCTAGTGCGTGTGCGCATTGTGTGTGTGTGTGTGTGTGTGTGTGTGTGTGTGTGTGTGTGTGTGTGTGTGTGTACGTACTTGCCCAACTCACAAATACATGTTCACTAATAATTTCGAAAACCAGATGACGCATCAAACGAATTCCGCTGAGTTGCCAAATCCTCTGGGATTCATAATTCACTAAACCTCAGGTTCCCGACATTTGGACGTAATGGTCTGGTCGCTTTAAATCCTCTAACTTTACTGAGTTTCCTGCAGAATGAGATGCACGATTTCTCTGAGACCCGCAGAAGGAATTTTATGATGAAAACGGAAAGGTTATCCTCGGATCTAATTTTCAAGTCGAATTCATTTTTCGTTTCCTCATTTGAATTCAATCTTCCATTTGTTCTGCCACTTTTACCTTCATGAATTGTCGACCCAGTGCCCAGAGCCATAGTCGACCCGGTGCCCAGAGCCAGAGTCGACCCGGTGCCCAGAGCCAGAGTCGACCCGGTGCCCAGAGCCAGAGTCGACCCGGTGCCCAGAGCCAGGGTCGACCCGGTGCCCAGAGCCAGGGTCGACCCGGTGCCCAGAGCCAGGGTCGACCCGGTGCCCAGAGCCAGGGTCGACCCGGTGCCCAGAGCCAGGGTCGACCCGGTGCCCAGAGCCAGGGTCGACCCGGTGCCCAGAGCCAGGGTCGACCCGGTGCCCAGAGCCAGGGTCGACCCGGTTCCCAGAGCCAGAGTCGACCCGGTGACCAGAGCCAGAGTCGACCCGGTGCCCAGAGCCAGGGTCGACCCGGTGCCCAGAGCCAGGGTCGACCCGGTGCCCAGAGCCAGGGTCGACCCGGTGCCCAGAGCCAGGGTCGACCCGGTGCCCAGAGCCAGGGTCGACCCGGTGCCCAGAGCCAGGGTCGACCCGGTGCCGAGAGCCAGAGTCGACCCGGTGCCCAGAGCCAGGGTCGACCCGGTGCCCAGAGCCAGGGTCGACCCGGTGCCCAGAGCCAGGGTCGACCCGGTGCCCAGAGCCAGGGTCGACCCGGTGCCCAGAGCCAGGGTCGACCCGGTGCCCAGAGCCAGGGGGCGACCCAAAAAGGGTCATTGATTTGACAATCAATGGCCCTTTTGGTAATTATGCACAGTAATAGTCTCTTTAATCATTGTATCACATGAGTCATGCAGGTAATATAAAGGAAGAGATTGCACATCCCACAGACCTAAGAACAACGAAAAATCAACCAATTTTCACAATAATAGTCAATGTTATCACCACGGGTCACTCTGACCACGTGCTTATACAATGAATAACTAATATTCACTAACACAGGTACTTAACACTAAAGTTCTTGAGTCACTTCAAACTCCAGATGTTTACTTGTTTTTAATAGTCACACAGAACATAGTCCCAAGGAACTTAACGTGTGTAGGTTTAATTCGTAGTACCAGCACAAGTGTGCGTTAGCTCACTGGGTTAACAAACTGACAATGTCGTGTTACTTCAGCAGTTCACTTCTTACCTGTAGCCAGCGTTAACAAGAACCAGCACAAGTGTGCGTTAGCTCACTGGGTTAACAAACTGACAATGTCGTGTTACTTCAGCAGTTCACTTCTTACCTGTAGCCAGCGTTAACAAGAACCAGCACAAGTGTGCGTTAGCTCACTGGGTTAACAAACTGACAGTGTCGTGTTACTTCAGCAGTTCACTTCTTACCTGTAGCCAGCGTTAACAAGAACCAGCACAAGTGTGCGTTAGCTCACTGGGTTAACAAACTGACAATGTCGTGTTACTTCAGTAGTTCACTTCTTACCTGTAGCCAGCGTTAACAAGAGATATACTTGACTGGATGGTCGACCCTAGGGTCAATACAACGCAACAGATACTTGAGGAGAACGAAATGAGGAGAAAGTGCACTTCCTGGCTACTCTTCTCACTCATTCATACCCGTTACTAAGACGGTGACCCTTGGGAATCCGCTGACGTTGCAAAACGGCAGAATGAATGACGCTGATGTACTCTTGAAATTCTTCTTAATTTTCACGTTGAAAGATTGGGCTAAGAGTAGCGAATTGGGCTTGTTTGAAAGCCCAGCGCTCTTAATTTTTTTACCTCGCTACTTGCGATATTGTTGTGGCTAGGGTTGCTATGTGAAGAAAGTAATCCTTAAAAACTATTCATCAGTCGAAATGAGGACGAAGGATATGTCAACAAACTAAAAGGGGAATATGAAATCGAATCAAGGTGTCCAAAAATCACAAGGTGTTATGAACTCCACATCCGTAACCAGGTTCTTTTAAACTCTATGACCCTTCTCAAGTCCAGAGATCCCTAATCTTGGTATAAATGCAGTGTAATATTTAAGGTAAGATAAATGAAATTGCTCATAAAAAATCACTTATTATTATCTACAACTACCACTGTATTCACTCCTCTAACGGGGTCTTCCAGCGTTCCACTAGCCCACTCGCTAGCACGCTCACTCAGTGAAGTCTCTCCGTGCTCCACTAGCCATCTGGTTAGCACACGCCAATAGTGAAGTCTTCCAGTGCTCCACTAGCCATCTGGTTAGCATACTCCAACAGTGAAGTCTTCCAGTGCTCCACTAGCCATCTGGTTAGCACACTCCAACAGTGAAGTCTTCCAGTGCTCCACTAGCCATCTGGTTAGCACACTCCAACAGTGAAGTCTTCCAGTGCTCCACTAGCCATCTGGTTAGCACACTACAACAGTGAAGTTTTCCAGTGCTCCACTAGCCATCTGGTTAGCATACTCCAACAGTGAAGTCTTCCATTGCTCCACTAGCCATCTGGTTAGCGCACTCCAACAGTGAAGTCCCAAAGTCGACCTCTGTACTGCTTCCCTCTCTTCTTCACTGCCGTCTGTCAACAGTCACCAGTACTTCATCACCTCCCAGAATAGCAGATTAGGAAATGGGAAACTAATATTGATAGGAGTTTCAATTTTTTTAACCCGTAATCTGGATCATAGATGGCGCAGAGATCCGCCACAGGTGACCCCATTGCTTTTTTTGTTTCTGTCTAGTCATTAAGGAAGTCACTGATAACCTGTCCTATGCGAGGCCCACACACCAAAATTTTTGGTGTGGTGTGTCTCCCACCCACCACACATTAAACTCTCACCCACCACACACCAGACTTTCACCCACCACACGCCAGATTCTCACCCTCCACACACCAGACTCTCGTCCACCATATGCTAGACTCTCACCCATCACACACCAGCACACGCCAGACTCTCACCCACCAAACACCAGACTCACCCTCCACATGCTATAATCCAACCCACCACACACCAGACTCTCACCCACCATACACCAGACTCTCATCCACCACATGATAGACTCTCACCCATCACACACGCCAAACTCTCAACCACCAAACATCAGACTCACCCTCCACACGCTAGAATCTCACCCACCACACACCAGACTCTCACCCTCCACACGCATGACTGTCACCCACCACACGCATGACTGTCACCCACCACACACCAGACTCTCGTCAACCACACACCAGACTCACTCTCCACACGCCAGACTCTCACCTACCACACACCAGACTCTCACCCACCGCACACCAGACTCTCACCCATCGCACACCAGACTCTTACCCCACCACACACCAGACTCTAACCCTCCACACGCATGACTGTCACCCACCACACACCAGACTCTCGTCAACCATACACCAGACTCACCCTCCACACGCCAGACTCTCACCTACCACACACCAGACCGTCACCCACCACACGCTAGACCCTCACCCACCACACGCTAGACTCTCACCCACCACACACTAGACTCTCACCCACCACGCACCAGACTCTCACCCACCACACACCAGATTCTCACCCACCACACGCCAGACTATCACCCAATAAAACGTATCCCTCAACGGATATAGACGTATCTGGCAGCTTTCTAAAAACCCGAATGTCGAGTACACAATGTGTCAACTTAAAGCATCTTAATCACCTACAGTGATTAAGTGCTTAATTGCACACTAGTTTCTCTATCAGCTATCTCATCCTGTCAGAGTAAAGGAGTCAAATGTATGTGTATGCATGTGTGTGAATATATGTATGTATATATGTATATATACATATATGTTTGTGTATATATTTGTATGTGTATAAAGTATATGTGAAAGCTGATCAGAATTACATCTCACCTTTGTAAATGCACATTATTGACACTATATAAAAGACACATCGAACACTTTATGTAGGGCATACGTAAATCTGTGTATCTATGTATTTACGTATGTAGCTTAGCTTAGCATTTTAAAACCACCGAATCACCTTCTGTTGTTGATTGTTCAATAAACCCCTGAAGTGTTTGTTTAACACATCTCTATCCCTGTCCATGGAGGACAGAAAAAAAATGAATATATGTTGGTTAGCATTGTAAATGTGTGGCCACGTCTGTTTTAGAAAAAAATAATAATGAAAAAAACTATACAACGCCCGACTCTCACCCACCACACGCTAAATTCTCACCCACCACACGCAAGATTCTCAACCATCACACGCATGACTTTATCCCAACAGACACCAGTCTCTCATCAACCACACTCTTGATTCTCACCCACCACACACCAGACTCTCACCCACCACACACCAGTCACTCACCCACCACACACCAGAGTCTCACCCACCTCACGCCAGACTCTCAACCTCCACGCACCAGACTCTCACTCTCAATACGCTAGACTCTCACCCACCAAACGCCAGACTCTCACCCACCACACACCAGAATCTCACCCTCTATACGCTAGACTCTCATCAACCACACACCAGACTCTCACCCACCACACGCACGACTGTTACCCACCACGCACCAGACTCTCACTCTCAATACGCTAGACTCTCATCCACCACACACCAGACTCTCAGCCACCACACGCACGACTGTTACCCACCACACACCAGACTCTCACCCACCAAACACCAGACTCTCACCCACCACACACCAGACTCCCACCCTCTACACACCAGACTCTCACCCACCACACGCTAGACTCTCACCCACCGCACACCAGACTCACCCTCCACATGCTTGACTTTCACCCACCACACACTAGACTGTCAACCACCACACGCCACTCTCTCTCTAACCACACGCAATACTCTCACCCTCCACACGCTAGACTCTCACCCACCACACACCAGACTCTCACCCACCACACACCAGACCCTCACGCACCACACACCAGACTCTCACCCACCACGCACCAGACTCACGCACCACACGCCAGACTATCACCCTATACAACGTATCCGTCAACGGATATAGACGTATCTGGCAGCTTTCTCGAAACCCGAATGCCGATTACACAATGTGTCAATTTTAAGGGAAAACATGCTCTCCCTTGAACATTATATTGCAGAATGTCCCATATTGACTGACTTTCGCTCTCCTGGGCTGAGGTATGCTGAACTTTGTAACTACTATATGAGCACTGGAACACTTGATGATATATTGGACTTGTACCCTAGATTGGCCATGTAATGTATCACTTATACAATGTATGTATGATTCTGGAGAGTGTATGTATGATTACATACAATCTCAATGTATGATTTCTCTGTTTGCTGTATCAAAGGCTGCTGTAAGGTCGATGAAGACTGAGGGGAAGCTTCAATATGTGCGAAGTACTCAGCAAAACAGTGTTGTGTACTGAGCCCAGGCATAAATCCAAACAGTTGGGGTGACAGGTGCCCCTGTATACGATACATGAGTCGGTTAAGAATAATACGTTCAAGCACTTTACAAACAAACGATGTTAGAGATATGGGTCTATAATTATCTGAGTGTGGTTTGGGGATGGGAACAATGGCAGTCTTTGTCCAAACATCAGGTAATACTCCTTCACTTAAACTCATTCTGTTCAAAACTAATAGTGGATTACCTGGTACGTGTGAGACTAATCTCAGTAGACTGTAAGTAATACCATCCTCTCCAGGAGCAGTTGATTTTCCCATCTTTAGTTCATGATTTAATTCCCATTCAGTTACATCATTAAGGTCCGACACGTTGATAGCTGTACAGGCAAGATTGATGGTTCGTTGTCTGTTGAGGCGTGTGTCATTAAGTTTGTGCTGTATGTTAATTGGGAGTGAGTCATAGCTTGATGTAAGTGCCAATTGATCAAGGAGAATGTTTGCTTGTTCTAGTGGGCTGTGGTGCAGTGGTTTGGTTGGGTTGCTTCTAGAGATTTTTCGTATCTTTTCCCAAACTTCAACAAGTGTTGTTTGCTCATTTATACTTTTTTTATATAAAAGAAATATACAAAGTATAGCACAATATACATGAACAGAAGAACAAGAACATTACAACAAAACATAAGCAGAAACACAGGCATAAAAGAGAACATTGCAGTACAAGACCCTAGAAACTCCAGGAACATTAGTCCGAATACAAAATGAAACATAATAATGGACATACAACAAACGGACGCATTATGGACATGGAAAGACACAACAAACATACACAGAATAAACCACTCACACATATACAAAATTTTAGTTTTATAAAAGAAATACACAATATACAAACCAGACAATAGAAAACAAACATACATACATACAGGAAAAACATAACAAAGTACGGAAACACGGATGCAAACTAAACATACACAATAAAAACCAAGAAATAAAACACATAAAATATGGCACAATGAGAAAACCCCGAAACGGGCACTGGAGGGTACAGACACACACACACACAAACAAACAAAAAAACAGTACTTTACAAATAAATAACACGACATAAATAACATAAAACAGTCACATCCACAAAAAACGGAAGTACAGAAATACAGACAGTAAACACAAAACAAGCCCAACCCAACAACCCAAACTCAGGTGCAGACTAGTACATAACAACAACAGGCCTCATAAACCACCGACACAGAGGCATAAGTACAGAGCTACAGGAAACAACAAAAAATAAAAACAAAAAACATGTAAAGACATAAACAGGGAAATACAGAGATAACATAAACACAACAATGCCGCACACCTAAGAAAGCAATGTCACAAGGACAAGATAATAAACACACGCACACAAGCGACATACACAACCACACCGCCCGCCACCCCAACACATTACACAGGGCGAGCGCAACGACACGAAAGAAATAACACCAAACACCCACAACCGCACACAACCACAACACAAACACACACACCAAATGCAAAGCACAAAACATACAAGAAAACAAGTCATGCAGGGGCAAGAACAACACCCACACCACCCACACGCACAAACAAGGACACCCACCTGTGCACGCAGGCACCGGGGAAACATCACGCACAACATAGACAGAAACCAAACACACCAATAAACCAATCACTCATACTTCTCCGGGTACTCCCGATCAGGAAACCGTAAACAATAAGCCTCCCAAACAAGTTGGTCACTTTCAGGAATTGGACACCCAGGAGCTGCAGTAGGCCGAGGCATCGAATTTGGCACTCCCGAGACAAAACACTGCGCCCGTGGAACCCAGATGGTAGATGGGCACCAGGGAACAGGACGCACCAAGTCAGTACACTTATAAGTCGCAGTTGCCGTAGATCCGTCGAGCACCTCGCCGGTCGAGAGGACAAAAGGGATGGGTTTCCCCCGAGGACGCTCGACACACGGGCGCACACTGGGAGGCACAACTGACTGCACGGCAGGCCGCACACCGGCCCGCCCACTAGGGCGTGCACACCGTTCGGTGTCAGGAACCGCACCGAGACCCTCAGAGGGTGGCCCCGCAGGGGCCCCAGAGCCCCCACCAACCGGAACAGGAGCAGAGGCCCCCCGCTTCACATCCTTTGTCAACACCACCACAAGGTCGCTCTTACCAGGGGCAACAGCCCACTGAGGGGAGCCACCAGCAGGAGGCACAGCATCCAACTCAGAAGGCAACACAGCGTCGGCCACATCATCATCCTCCATTGCTTCACGCTCCTCGGCCCATGACCGGTGAGGTGACGCACCCCGAGCCGAGCGACGGCGCTTAAAAAGAGGCTGCTGATCGTCGGAGCTGTCACCCCCAACAAGCGGTGTCCCAGAAGAACCATCGACAGGCGGCCCCAAAATCGGGGCAGCACGTTCACGGAGAACAGCAGCCTGAAACACGCGGGGCAAAAAGCCACCACCAGGAACGGAGACCGGAGTCGGAGAAGGAAGAGACACAAAAGGCGGAAGGGAAGACGTCAGCACACGTGAGGTATCCAGGGAGGGCGACGGAACATGTAGAATAGAAGAGGTACTCGTCAACGAGGAAACTCCCAGAGGCGACGAGGCAGAGGACGTGGGTGGAGACACACATATCAGCCCCGGGAAGCACATTGCCTCCAGCAGGAGACGCAGGCACCACCCCTACAGCATCCCCCAAGGCAATCGGATGCGGATGCAACTCCACAGTCACCGAACGATGAAGGTCCGAAACAGGCGCCCCCAGGTCCCCCGAGTTCACCGGCGGGGCAGACACATCCGGTCCAGACATAGCGACATCCGGAACCGCCACGGGATCCATACCAGGCACCTGCACAGAGCGAGAATCCGCCGGGGAGTCCACACGCACAGGTAAGCGAGGAAAATCATCCTCCAGGAAAACTGAAGGGGCTTCTGTATAAGGAGCGTCACAACCGGCCACGACGTGGCCCTCAGCACCACACCGGAAACACGTTCGGGTCTGCCCCTGATAGAAAGTCCTCAGAGACAGCCCACGATACGAGACCCTGGACGGTATTGGGCTCGTGAGCCGCATGACAAACGTGCGTGAACCCAGCCGGACCCCTTTCAGTCGACCCGCACTCAAAGTGTTGAACCGGTGCTTCACCACCGACCCAAACCGCGTAAACAAGGCCATGAGGGCCGCCTCGGGGAATGTCACCGGCACGCCATGAATACTCACAAATGTCAACGGCCCCCAGGGATCCGAGACCTCTACAGACACAGCCGAGGCCGGAAGAGGAAGCGTGCGGCCATTCCAGCGGGCCACAAACTCCCGGTATACATGTGACGTGGCGAATGACACCGCAACACGGGCGGGCGACAACTTCTCTAAGCCCAGGAGCTCGGGAACGTCAACACGGAGGACGTCGAGGAGGGCAACTTCAACAACGGGCCAGTCCACATCAGCAGAAAAATCCAGCCGCATTGTGTCTATTCTTCGAATACGGCTAGAACCAGCCCCGTCCATACTGGCAGGTGGGGCCCCGACCAGCGGGAGTTCCACCCCCCCACAGCAACGGCAGACGACCACTGACAGCCAGAGCTCGACGTCTGCACCCTCTGGTGGCGCAGCCAGCACTCTCATTTATACTTTGTAGGACTTCTTCCCAATGTTTATTACATATAACGTTGCTCATGTCTCTCACCTCTCTATTTGCAACTAGAAATGCATGCAAGTCACCTTGTGCTCTAGTTAGTTTGTATGTATATCCATCTTGCTGTACTCGTTCATGTTCTTTAAAAATACGGTTGATATCTGGTGTGTGGTAGAGTCTAGCGTGTGGAGGGAGTGTGGCGTGTGGAGTGTTAGAGTCTAGCGTGTGGAGAGAGAGAGTCTGGTATTTGGTGGGTGAGAGTCTAGCGTGTGAAGGGTGAGAGTCTTGAGTATGGTGAGTGAGAATCTGGTGTGTGGAGGGTGAGAGTCTGGGGGGTGGTGGGTGAGAGTCTAGCATCAGGAGGGTAATAGTCTGAAGTGTGGTGAGTTAGAGTCAGTGTGTGTGGTGGATAAGAGTCTGTTATATAGTGGGTGAGAGTCTGATGTGAAGAGGGTGGGAGTCTGGTGTGTGGTGAGTGAGAGTTTGTTGTGTAGTGGGTAGACTCTCATCTTCCACACGCCAAACTCTCACCCTCCACTCGCTAGACTTTCACCCACCACACACCAGACTCTCACCCTTGACACACCAGACTCTCACTCACCACACTCTAGACTCTCACTACCACATACCAGACTCTCACCCACCACACACCAGACACTCACCCACCACACGCCAGTATCTCACCCTTCACACACTAATCTCTAATCCACCTCACACCAGACTCTCACCCACCGCACACCAGAATATCACCCACCACACACCAGACTACCACCCACCACACACCAGACTCTCTCCCACCACACACCAAACTCTCACCCTCCCAACGCTAGACTCTCACCCACAACACACCAGACTCTCACCCACCACACACCAGAATCTAACTCACCACACTTCAGACTCTCACCCTCTACACGCTAGCCTCACACCCACCACACACCTGATACTCACTCTTGACACACCAGACTCTCACCCACCACATGATTGATTCTCACTACCACACACCAGACTCTAAGCCACAACACACCAGACCCTCGCCCTTCACACACCAGACTCTCATTCTTCACACACCAGACTCTCATTCTACACACACCAGACTCTCACCCATCACACGCTATACTCTTACTACCACACACCAGACTCTCACCCTCCACACACCAAACTCTCACCCACCACACACCAGACTCACGACCTCCACGTGCCAGATTCTCACCCACCACACCAGACTCTCACCCACCACACACCAGACACTCACACACCACACACCAGATTCTCATCCACCACACACCTGACTCTCACCTCCCACACACCAGACTCTCTCCCTTCACACGCTAGACTCTCACCCTCCACACACCAGACTCTCACCCTCCACACACCAGACTCTCACCCTCCACACACCAGACTCTCACCCTCCACACATCAGAATCTCACTCTCCACACGCTAGACTTTTCCACTTCACACCAGTATGTATGTGATGTTACTATATAACCTGAGCTAGTAAAAGCACCATAATCACCTTCAGTGATTAAGTGCTTAATTGCACACTAGTTTCTCTATCAGCTATCTCACCTTTTCAGAGTAAAAGAGACAAATGTATGTGAATGCATGTGTGTGTAGATATGTATTTATATATATATATATATATATATATTTATATATGTATATGTACGTACATGTGTGTGTGTTCATGTATATGTATGAGTATAAAGTACATATGGAAGCTGATCAGAATTACATTTCACTTTTGTAAATGCACATTAATGACACTATGTAAGACACGTCGAACACTTTATAAAGGGCATACGTAAATCTGTGTATCTATGTATTTACGTATGTAGCTTAGCTTAGTATTTTAAATGCACCGAATCACCTTCTGGGGTTGATTGTCCAATAAACCCCTGAACTATATGTTTAACACATCTCTGACCCTGTCCATGGAGGACAGAAGAAAATGTATATATGCTGGTTAGCATTTTAAATGTGTGGCCACGTCTGTGGTAGAAAAAAAAAAAAAAATAAAAACTCATACCCACCACATGCTTGATTCTCACTACCACACACCAGACTCTCACCCACCACACAGCAGACTCTCACCCCTCCACACACCAGACTCTCACTCTCCACACACAAGACTCTCACTCTCCACACACCAGACTCTTACCCACCACACACCAGACACTCACCCTCCACACACCAGACTCTCACCCTCTGCACACCAGACTCTCACCTACCACACACTAGACTCTCACCATCCACACACCAGATTCATACCCTTTACACACCAGACTCTCACCCTCCACACACCCGACTCTCACCCACCACACACCAGAATCTCACCCACCACACACCAGACTCTCACCCACCACACACCAGACTCTCACCATCCACACACCAGACTTTTACCCTTTACACACCAGACTCTCACTCAATATACTCAAGACTCTCCCCCTTCACACGCTAGACTCTCACCCACCTCACACCAGACTACCACCCACGACATACCAGACTCTCACCCTCCACACACCAGACTCTCACCCTCCACACACCAGACTCTCACACTCCACACACCAAACTCTCAGCCACCACACACAAGATTCTCATCCTCCACACACCAAACTCTCACCCTCCAAACGCTAGACTCTCACCCACCACACACCAAACTCTCACCCACCACACACCAAACTCTCAGCCACCACACACAAGATTCTCATCCACCACACACCAGACTCTCACCCTCCTAACACTTGACTCTCACCCACTCCACAACAGATTCTTACCCATCACATGTCAGACACTCACTCTCCAGACACTAGAGTCTAACCCACGAAACAACCGTCTCTCACTCTTGACACACCAGACTCTATTCCATCACACGCAATACTCTCACTACCACACAACAGACTCTCACCACCACATCTTTGACTCTCACCTACCACACAACAGACTCTCACCCACCACAGGTGGGTGAGAGGCGCCTGAGGCGGGACCAAAGAGCCAGAGCTCAACCCCCGCAAGCACAACTAGGTGAGTACACACCAGACTCTCGCCCTCCTCACACCAGACTCTCACCCACCATACACCAGACTCTCACCACTACACACCAGACCCTCACCACCACACACCAGACTCTCATCCTCGACTCACCAGACTCTCACCACCACACACCAGACTCTCACCCTCCAGACACTAGACTCTCACCCACCACACACCCGACTCTCACTCTTGAAACGCTATACTCTCACTACCACACACCAGACTCTCACCACCACACACCTGACTCTCACCCACTACACAACAGACTCTCACCCACTACACAACAGACTCTCACCCACCACACAACATACTCTCATCCTCTGAACAACAGACTCTCACCCACCACACATCAGACTCTCACCCTCGACTCACCAGACTCTCACTACCACACACCAGACTCTCACCACTACACACCAGACTCTCACCCTCCAGACACTAGACTCTCACCCACCACACACCCGACTCTCACTCTTGAAACGCTATACTCTCACTACCACACTCCAGACTCTCACCCACCACACACCAGACTCTCACCCACCACACACCAGACTCTCACCCACCACACACCAGACTCTCACCCACCATACACCAGACTCTCACCCACCACACACCAGACTCTCACCCACTACACTCCAGACTCTCACCCACAACACACCAGGCTCTCACCCACCACACACCAGACTCTCACCCACCATACACCAGACTCTCACCCACCACACACCAGACTCTCGCCCACCACACACCAGACTCTCGCCCACCACACACCAGACTCTCACTCACCACACACCAGACTCTCACACACCACACTCCAGACACTCACCCGCAACACACAAGACTCACCCACAACACGCCAGACTCTCACCACACTCCAGACTCTCACCCACAACACACCAGACTCTTATTCACCACACTCCAGACTCTCACCCACCACACACCATACTCTCATCCACTACACAACAGACTCTCACCCACCACACATCAGAATATCACCCACTACACAACACACTCTCACCCACCACACACCAGACTCTTACCCTCGACTCACCAGACTCTCACTACCACACACCAGACTCTCACCACCACTTACTAGACTCTCACCCTCGACTCACCAGACTCTCACTACCACACACCAGACTCTCACCACCACACACCAGACTCTCACCCTCCAGACACTAGACTCTCACCCACCACACACTCGACTCTCACTCTTGAAACGCTATACTCTCACTAGCACACACCAGACTCTCACCCACCACACACCAGACTCTCACCCACCACACACCAGACTCACCCCCACCAGACTCTTACCTACCACACACCAGACTCTCACCCTCCAGACACTAGACTCTCACCCACCACACACCCGACTCTCACTCTTGAAACGCTATACTCTCACTACCACACACCAGACTCTCACCCACCACACACCAGACTCTCACCCACCACACACCAGACTCACCCCCACCTGACTCTTACCTACCACACACCAGACTCTCATCCACCACACACCAGACTCACCCACCACACACCAGACTCTCACCCACCACACTCCAGACACTCACCCACAACACACCAGACTTTCACCCACCACACTCCAGAGACTCACCCACCACACTCCAGACACTCACCCACCACACTCCAGACTCTCACCCACAACACACCAGACTCATACCCACCACACACCAGACTCATCCCCACCACACACCAGACTCTCACCCACCACACACAGACTCTCACCCACCATACACCAGACTCTCACCCACCACACTCTAGACACTCACCCACAACACACCAGACTCTCACTCACCACACTCCAGACTCTCACCCACCACACTCCAGACTCTCACCTACCACACACCAGACTCTCACTCACCACACTCCAGACTCTCACCCACCACACACCAGACTGTCACCAACCACACCCAAGACTGCCGTAGAACACAGGGCTAACAAACGTCGACACCAACTATTGCTTAATTGACTTTAACTGGTCCTCACTACAGAAGGCAACACCCTCAGGCAGCAGGATAATGAATACAATTACCACCAGGCGCACGTCTCCTGGGCGTCAGGAGGTCCACAGTAACTAGACCAACAGAGTGGTATTCCCGTGATCACCGAGTGTTTACAAATATGGTCATTAAGACCAGGGTGAACATGTGAGAGCAGGGCAGGTGTAGACGAGGTGTTTCCTCTGCAGCTCGGAACGACAGCCGCTGTCAGCTCTGGTCTTCGCGCCTTACAATTGTCTCGTCGGTGGTTACTTGTGGAGATGAGTTAAGACAATTTGAACTTCTTGTGTAGGAATTAAAACTCTCTTATCTACCCGAGGTATCCAAGTTCAGGAGCTGCTGAAACACTAGCGCTTCTTAGGAACGGTCCAGACCCGTTCTTTAATTTTCATTTATATTCAGATTATATTCAGATTATTTCATTATTCAGATTTATATCTGTCCTACATAAACAGTGTTCGATAGGTCTTTTTACATATTGTCATTAATGTGCGTTTACAAAGGTGAAATGCAATTTTGACCAGCTACCACCGATCCTTTATACACACACACACACACACACACACACACACACACACACACACACACACACACACACACACACACACACACACACACACACACACACACACACACACACGCAGATACTAGCCGGCAGATAGAGAGAAAAAGAGGAGTATTAGTAGCAGGCATTTAAGGGCAAACAGGGACCAGCCCAATTAAAGAGGTAAGGATGGAGGGAAATGACCAGAATGTTGAAAAGGTTTTCAGGCTTAGAAAGTACAACAAGGACAGAGACCGAATGATAAAGGTGGTATTCATGAGCGAAATCACGAAAGGGGAACTGTTAGCAAGGAAGAGCCATCTAGCAAATGTACAGAAGTTCAAAAAAAATATTCCTGCAGAGGGACATGACAAGGGAAGAGAGAAAGCAGGCAGCAGACGCGAGGAAGGAGCGCAGGAAGAGAGGAATCAGAGCACCACAACCCTGAACCCTACAATCCCAGAGGGGAGTGGGGAACTCTCCTCATACAGTGCAACAGCCACAGGGAGTGGGGCACCACCCCCACATTCTACCCAACAGACACCCTACCTGCCCCATCCCCTGTCAGCCCCCACTAATTAACCACCTAAAGCACCCTAACCCCCACCCACCCCCCTCCTCCCACTTACCCCCTCTCCCTAGGACCTCTCTTGTCCCCCATCCCCCAAGCCCTCCCTTCTCCCACATGCCCTCTTGTGTCTCCCACCTCCAAGCCCTTTGTTCTCCCCTGCCCGCTTAAACCCCCCCACTCTCCCCCACCCCCACCTAAGTCTTCCCGTCTCCACCACTCCTCTAAACCCTCCCTCTATCTAACCCTTTTCCCTCCACGCCCCCCAAGCCCTCCCCCCTTTTCTGCCCCCCCCCCATCTCCCAAAACCTCTCCTCCCCCTATTCTCCCCCAACCTTCCCCCTCTCAACCCTCTCACTCTTCCCCAGAACCCTCCCCCCTCTCACTCTCCCACCCTTCCCTCCCCCTTTCACCCCCCTATCCACCCCCTCTTCCCCACCTCCCCAAGCCCTCCCTCCTCCACCAGTCTCCTCGTACCAGATCCTCCCAGCTCCCACTCACCCCAGAGGAGAAGCAGAAGAGAGTCAGTTTCAGGGTGATATACTCGAACATAGATGGGATCACAAGCAAGACAAGTGAACTAAGGGAAAGAGCACAAGAAGTGAACCCAGATGTAATCGGACTCACTGAAACAAAACTCTCTGGAATCATAATGAATGCAGAGTTTCCTCATGAGTACACAGTGATAAGGAAAGAGAGGGAAGGTATGGGGGGAGGCGGAGTGGCGCTACTCATGAGAAAGGAATGGAGTTTTAAGGAGAAGGCTATTCCGGGCTGTGAGGGGTTCAGAGACAACATAGCAGGCACCATGACAATGGGAGAACCAACAGTAGTAGTAGCAGTAATATACAACCCTCCACCAAATGACAGAAGACCCAGTCAAGAGCATGAAAACAACAACATGGCAGTTAACACTATAATTGAGAGGGCAGCCTCTGCTGCCTGTAAAAATAGATCCCACCTGCTCATCATGGAGAACTTCAATCACAGAAGGATTGACTGGGAGAACAAGGAATCGCATGGAGGCGAGGATACTTGGAGAGCCAAACTATTGGAGGTGGTGATTAGAAACTTTTCAACCCAGCATGTCAGAGAACCCACAAGGATGAGAGGAAATGACGAACCAGCAAGACTCGACCTAGTCTTCACTCTGAACGTCTCCGACATAAGAGAAATCGGTTTTGAGGACCCAGTAGGAATGAGCGACCACAGTGTACTGGTGTTTGAGTACCTGATTGAAGAAGGGTTATTGAACTCGAGGAGGGATACCGAATCCAAAAGGTTAGCATACCGAAGGGGAAACTATGAGGAGAAAAGAAAATTCCTGACAGATATAGCATGGGAAACAGAGCTCAGGGGAAAGACGGCCCAAGATATGAT
>NC_091196.1:10093542-10106042 GCF_040958095.1 Procambarus clarkii
AGAAGAAAACCCAGACATAATAGCACTCACAGAAACAAAGCTAACAAACACCATAACAAACGCAGTGTTTCCACAGGGCTACTATGTAGTGAGGAAAGAGAGAGAAAGGAGAGGAGGAGGTGGTGTAGCTTTGCTACTAAGAGAAGGTTGGAGTTTCGAAGAGATGGTAATTCAGAACTGTGAAGGTTTCAGTGACTACATATCAGGCACCATAGCAACTGGAGGACAGAAAATTATAGTAGTAGTCATATATAACCCCCCACCGAATGTCAGAAGACCCAGACAGGAATATGATAGAAACAACTTGGCCACCATCAATATAATAGAGAGAGCAGCTTCTGTGGCTAGCAGGAACAGATCTAGGCTACTAATAATGGGAGACTTCAACCATGGAAAGAAAGATTGGGGGAACAGAGACCCACATGGAGGCCCAGACACATGGAGAGCTAAGCTGTTGGATGTGGCAACAAGAAACTTTCTAAGTCAACACGTCAAAGGTCCGACAAGAACGAGAGGAGGGAATGAACCAGCCTTGCTTGATCTGATATTTACCCTAAATGAGTCGGATATAAGGGAAGTTAAGTTGGAAGCTCCCTTGGGAATGAGTGGTCATAGTGTATTGAGCTTTGAGTACCTGGTTGAGCTAGGAATTATCACCCCCAAAAAAGAACTGGGAAACAAAGGGCTGGCATACCGAAAGGGAAACTATGAGGAGATGAATAAATTCCTATGGGATATACATTGGGACACAGAACTCGGAACCAAGTCCGTACAAGACACGATGGACTATGTCACCCAAAAATGTCAGGAGGCTGTAAGCAGGTTTGTCCCAGACTCTCTCTCCACACGCTAGACTCATAACACTCCACACGCCACACTCCCTCCACACGCTAGACTCTACCACACACCAGATATCCACCGTATTTTTAAAGAACATGAACGAGTAAAGCAAGATGGATATACATACAAACTAACTAGAGCACAAGGTGACTTGCATGCATTTCTAGTTGCAAATAGAGAGGTGAGAGACATGAGCAACGTTATATGTAATAAACATTGGAAAGAAGTCCTACAAAGTATAAATGAGAGTGCTGGCTGCGCCACCAGAGGGTGCAGACGTCGAGCTCTGGCTGTCAGTGGTCGTCTGCCGTTGCTGTGGGGGGGTGGAACTCCCGCTGGTCGGGGCCCCACCTGCCAGTATGGACGGGGCTGGTTCTAGCCGTATTCGAAGAATAGACACAATGCGGCTGGATTTTTCTGCTGATGTGGACTGGCCCGTTGTTGAAGTTGCCCTCCTCGACGTCCTCCGTGTTGACGTTCCCGAGCTCCTGGGCTTAGAGAAGTTGTCGCCCGCCCGTGTTGCGGTGTCATTCGCCACGTCACATGTATACCGGGAGTTTGTGGCCCGCTGGAATGGCCGCACGCTTCCTCTTCCGGCCTCGGCTGTGTCTGTAGAGGTCTCGGATCCCTGGGGGCCGTTGACATTTGTGAGTATTCATGGCGTGCCGGTGACATTCCCCGAGGCGGCCCTCATGGCCTTGTTTACGCGGTTTGGGTCGGTGGTGAAGCACCGGTTCAACACTTTGAGTGCGGGTCTACTGAAAGGGGTCCGGCTGGGTTCACGCACGCTTGTCATGTGGCTCACGAGCCCAATACCGTCCAGGGTCTCGTATCGTGGGCTGTCTCTGAGGACTTTCTATCAGGGGCAGACCCGAACGTGTTTCCGGTGTGGTGCTCAGTGAGGGCCACGTCGTGGCCGGTTGTGACGCTCCTTATACAGAAGCCCCTTCAGTTTTCCTGGAGGATGATTTTCCTCGCTTACCTGTGCGTGTGGACTCCCCGGCGGATTCTCGCTCTGTGCAGGTGCCTGGTATGGATCCCGTGGCGGTTCCGGATGTCGCTATGTCTGGACCGGATGTGTCTGCCCCGCCGGTGAACTCGGGGGACCTGGGGGCGCCTGTTTCGGATCTTCATCATTCGGTGATTGTGGAGTTGCATCCGCATCCGATTGCCTTGGGGGATGCTGTAGGGGTGGTGCCTGCGTCTCCTGCTGGAGGCAATGTGCTTCCCGGGGCTGATATGTGTGTCTCCACCCACGTCCTCTGCCTCGTCGCCTCTGGGAGTTTCCTCGTTGACGAGTACCTCTTCTATTCTACATGTTCCGTCGCCCTCCCTGGATACCTCACGTGTGCTGACGTCTTCCCTTCCGCCTGTTGTGTCTCTTCCTTCTCCGACTCCGGTCTCCGTTCCTGGTGGTGGCTTTTTGCCCCGCGTTGTTCAGGCTGCTGTTCTGCGTGAACGTGCTGCCCCGATTTTGGGGCCGCCTGTCGATGGTTCTTCTGGGACACCGCTTGTTGGGGGTGACAGCTCCGACGATCAGCAGCCTCTTTTTAAGCGCCGTCGCTCGGCTCGTGGTGCGTCACTTCACCGGTCATGGGCCGAGGAGCGTGAAGCAATGGAGGATGATGATGTGGCCGACGCTGTGTTGCCTTCTGAGTTGGATGCTGTGCCTCCTGCTGGTGGCTCCCCTCAGTGGGCTGTTGCCCCTGGTAAGAGCGACCTTGTGGTGGTGTTGACAAAGGATGTGAAGCGGGGGGCCTCTGCTCCTGTTCCGGTTGGTGGGGGCTCTGGGGCTCCTGCGGGGCCACCCTCTGAGGGTCTTGGTGCGGTTCCTGACACCGAACGGTGTGCACGCCCTAGTGGGCGGGCCGGTGTGCGGCCTGCCGTGCAGTCAGTTGTGCCTCCCAGTGTGCGCTCGTGTGTCCAGCGTCCTCGGGGGAAACCCATACCTTTTGTCCTCTCGACCGGCGAGGTGCTCGACGGATCTACGGCAACTGCGACTTATAAGTGTACTGACTTGGTGCGTCCTGTTCCCTGGTGCCCATCTACCATCTGGGTTCCACGGGCGCAGTGTATTGTCTCGGGAGTGCCAAATTCGATGCCTCGGCCTACTGCAGCTCCTGGGTGTCCGATTCCTGAAAGTGACCAACTTGTTTGGGAGGCTTATTGTTTACGGTTTCCTGATCGGGAGTACCCGGAGAAGTATGAGTGATTGGTTTATTGGTGTGTTTGGTTTCTGTCTATGTTGTGCTTGATGTTTCCCCAGTGCCTGCGTGCACAGGTGGGTGTCCTTGTTTGTGCGTGTGGGTGGTGTGGGTGTTGTTCTTGCCCCTGCATGACTTGTTTTCTTGTATGTTTTGTGCTTTGCATTTGGTGTGTGTGTTTGTGTTGTGGTTGTGTGCGGTTGTGGGTGTTTGGTGTTATTTCTTTCGTGTCGTTGCGCTCGCCCTGTGTAATGTGTTGGGGTGGCGGGCGGTGTGGTTGTGTATGTCGCTTTTGTGCGTGTGTTTATTATCTTGTCCTTGTGACATTGCTTTCTTAGGTGTGCGGCATTGTTGTGTTTATGTTTTCTCTGTATTTCCCTGTTTATGTCTTTATATGTTTTTTGTTTTTATTTTTTGTTGTTTCCTGTAGCTCTGCACTTATGCCTCTGTGTCGGTGGTTTATGAGGCCTGTTGTTGTTATGTACTAGTCTGCACCTGAGTTTGGGTTGTTGGGATGGGCTAGTTTTGTGTTTACTGTCTGTATTTCTGTACTTCCGTTTTTTGTGGATGTGACTGTTTTATGTTATTTATGTCGTGTTATTTATGTGTAAAGTACTGTTTTTTTGTTTGTTTGTGTGTGTGTGTGTACTCTCCAGTGCCCGTTTCGGGGTTTTCTCATTGTGCCATATTTTATGTGTTTTATTTCTTGGTTTTTGTTGTGTATGTTTAGTTTGCATTCGTGTTTCTGTACTTTGTTATGTTTGTCCTGTATGTACGTATGTTTGTTTTCTATTGTCTGGTTTGTATTTTGTGTATTTCTTTTATAAAACTAAAATTTTGTATATGTGTGAGTGTCTGGTTTATTCTGTGTATGTTTGTTGTGTCTTTCCATGTCCATAATGCGTCCGTTTGTTGTATGTCCATTATTATGTTTCATTTTGTATTCGGACTAATGTCCCTGGAGTTTCTAGGGTCTTGTACTACAATGTTCTCTTTTATGCCTGTGTTTCTGCTTATGTTTTGTTGTAATGTTCTTGTTCTTCTGTTCATGTACATTGTGCTATACTTTTTATATTTCTTTTGTAAAAAAAAAAAAAAAAAAAAAAAAAGAAACTGAGCTAGTAAAAGCACTTTAATCACCTTCAGTGATTAAGTGCTTAATTGCACACTAGTTTCTCTATCAGCTATCTCACCTTTTCAGAGTAAAAGAGACAAATGTATGTGAAGGCATGTGTGTGTAGATATGTATTTATATATATATATATATATATATATATATATATATATATATATATATATATATATATATATATATATATTTATATATGTATATGTACGTACATGTGTGTGTGTTCATGTATATGTATGAGTATAAAGTATATATGGAAGCTGATCAGAATTACATTTCACTTTTGTAAATGCACATTAATGACACTATGTAAGACACGTCGAACACTTTATAAAGGGCATACGTAAATCTGTGTATCTATGTATTTACGTATGTAGCTTAGCTTAGTATTTTAAATGCACCGAATCACCTTCTGGGGATGATTGTCCAATAAACCCCTGAACTATATGTTTAACACATCTCTAACCCTGTCCATGGAGGACAGAAGAAAATGTATATATGCTGGTTAGCATTTTAAATGTGTGGCCACGTCTGTGGTAGAAAATAAAAAAAAATAGAAACTCATACCCACCACATACTTGATTCTCACTACCACACACCAGACTCTCACCCACCACACACCAGACACTCACCCTCCACACACCAGACTCTCACCCTCTGCACACCAGACTCTCACCTACCACACACTAGACTCTCACCATCCACACACCAGATTCATACCCTTTACACACCAGACTCTCACCCTCCACACACCCGACTCTCACCCACCACACACCAGAATCTCACCCACCACACACCAGACTCTCACCCACCACACACCAGACTCTCACCATCCACACACCAGACTTTTACCCTTTACACACCAGACTCTCACTCAATATACTCAAGACTCTCCCCCTTCACACGCTAGACTCTCACCCACCTCACACCAGACTACCACCCACGACATACCAGACTCTCACCCTCCACACACCAGACTCTCACCCTCCACACACCAGACTCTCACACTCCACACACCAAACTCTCAGCCACCACACACAAGATTCTCATCCTCCACACACCAAACTCTCACCCTCCAAACGCTAGACTCTCACCCACCACACACCAAACTCTCACCCACCACACACCAAACTCTCAGCCACCACACACAAGATTCTCATCCTCCACACACCAAACTTTCACCCTCCACACACCAGACTCTCACCCTCCACACACCAGACTCTCACCCTCCACACACCAAACTCTCAGCCACCACACACAAGATTCTCATCCTCCACACACCAAACTCTCACCCTCCAAACGCTAGACTCTAACCCACCACACACCAAACTCTCACCCACCACACACCAAACTCTCAGCCACCACATACAAGATTCTCATCCACCACACACCAGACTCTCACCCTCCTAGCACTTGACTCTCACCCATTCCACAACAGATTCTTACCCATCACATGTCAGACTCTCACTCTCCAGACACTAGACTCTAACCCACGAAACAACCGTCTCTCACTCTTGACACACCAGACTCTATCCCATCACACGCAATACTCTCACTACCACACAACAGACTCTCACCACCACACATTTCACTCTCACCTACCACACAACAGACTCTCACCCACCACAGGTGGGTGAGAGGCGCCTGAGGCGGGACCAAAGAGCCAGAGCTCAACCCCCGCAAGCACAACTAGGTGAGTACACACCAGACTCTCACCCTCCTCACACCAGACTCTCACCCACCACACACCAGACTCTCACAACTACACACCAGACCCTCACCACCACACACCAGACTCTCATCCTCGACTCACCAGACTCTCACCACCACACACCAGACTCTCACCCTCCAGACACTAGACTCTCACCCACCACACACCCGACTCTCACTCTTGAAACGCTATACTCTCACTACCACACACCAGACTCTCACCACCACACACCTGACTCTCACCTATTACACAACAGACTCTCACCCACTACACAACAGACTCTCACCCACCACACAACATACTCTCATCCTCTAAACAACAGACTCTCACCCACCACACATCAGACTCTCACCCTCGACTCACCAGACTCTCACCCTCGACTCACCAGACTCTCACTACCACACACCAGACTCTCACCACCACACACCAGACTCTCACCCTCCAGACACTAGACTCTCACCCACCACACACCCGACTCTCACTCTTGAAATGCTATACTCTCACTACCACACTCCAGACTCTCACCCACCACACACCAGACTCTCACCCACCACACA
Organism: Procambarus clarkii; assembly: GCF_040958095.1. Taxonomy (NCBI): domain Eukaryota; kingdom Metazoa; phylum Arthropoda; class Malacostraca; order Decapoda; family Cambaridae; genus Procambarus; species Procambarus clarkii. The sequence goes on from NC_091196.1 coordinate 10,099,984, forward strand.
CCAGACTCTCACCCACCACACACCAGACTCTCACCCACCACACTCCAGACACTCACCCACAACACACCAGACTCTCACTCACCACACTCCAGACTCTCACCCACCACACTCCAGATTCTCACCTACCACACACCAGACTCTCACTCACCACACTCCAGACACTCACCCACAACACACCAGACTCTCACCCACAACACACCAGACTCTCACTCACCACACTCCAGACTCTCACCCACCACACACCAAACTCTCACCAACCACACCCAAGACTGCCGTAGAACACAGGGCTAACAAACGTCGACACAAACTGTTGCTTAATTGACTTTAATTGGTCCTCACTACAGAAGGCAACACCCTCAGGCAGCAGGATAATGAATACAATTACCACCAGGCGCACGTCTCCTGGGCGTCAGGAGGTCCACAGTAACTAGACCAACAGAGTGGTATTCCCGTGATCACCGAGTGTTTACAAATATGGTCATTAAGCCCAGGGTTAACATGTGAGAGCAGGGCAGGTGTAGACGAGGTGTTTCCTCTGCAGCTCGGAACGACAGCCGCTGTTAGCTCCGGTCTTCGCGCCTTACAATTGTCTCGTCGGTGGTTACTTGTGGAGATGAGTTAAGACAACTTGAACTTCTTGTGTAGGAATTAGAACTCTCTTATCTACCAGAGGTATCCAAGTTCAGGAGCTGCTGAAACACTAGCGCTTCTTAGGAACGGTCCAAACCCGTTCTTTTATTTTTTTTCTACCACAGACGTGGCCACACACTTATAATGCTAACTAGAACATATGTACATGTTCTTCTGTCCTCCATGGACAGGGTTAGAGATTTGTTAAACATATAGTTCAGTGATTTGTTGATCAATCAACGACAAAGAGTAAATGTAGTACTTTTAAAATGATAATCTGACCAATAAACATAAATGTTCAGATTTATATCTGTCCTACATAAACAGTGTTCGATAGGTCTTTTTACATATTGTCATTAATGTGCGTTTACAAAGGTGAACTTCAATTTTGACCAGCTACCACCGATCCTTTATACACACACACACACACACACACACACACACACACACACACACAGGCAGATAGAGAGAAAAAGAGGAGTATTAGTAGCAGGCATTAAAGAGCAAACAGGGACCAGCCCAATTAAAGAGGTAAGGATGGAGGGAAATGACCAGAATGTTGAAAAGGTTTTCAGGCTTAGAAAGTACAACAAGGACAGAGACCGAATGATAAAGGTGGTATTCATGAGCAAAATCACGAAAGGGGAACTGTTAGCAAGGAAGAGCCATCTAGCAAATGTACAGAAGTTCAAAAAAAGTATTCCTGCAGAGGGACATGACAAGGGAAGAGAGAAAGCAGGCAGCAGACGCGAGGAAGGAGCACAGGAAGAGAGAGAGGAATCAGAGCACCACAACCCTGAACCCTACAATCCCAGAGGGGAGTGGGGAACTCTCCTCATACAGTGCAACAGCCACAGGGAGTGGGGCACCACCCCCACATTCTACCCAACAGACACCCTACCTGCCCCATCCCGTCAGCCCCTTCTAATTAACCACCTAAAGCACCCTCCCCCCCACCCACCCCCCTCCTCCCACTTACCCCCTCTCCCTAGGACCTCTCTTGTCCCCCATCCCCCAAGCCCTCCCTTCTCCCACATGCCATCTTGTGTCTCCCACCTCCAAGCCCTTTGTTCTCCCCTGCCCGCTTGAACCCCCCCACTCTCCCCCACCCCCACCTAAGTCTTCCCGTCTCCACCACTCCTCTAAACCCTCCCTCTTTCTAGCACTTTTCCCCCACGCCCCCCAAGCCCTCCCCCCTTTTCTGCCCCCCCCCATCTCCCAAAACCTCTCCTCCCCCTATTCTCCCCCAACCTTCCCCCTCTCAACCCTCTCACTCTTCCCCCCAACCCTCCCCCTCTCACTCTCCCGCCCTTCCCTCCCCCTTTCACCCCCCTATCCACCCCCTCTTCCCCACCTCCCCAAGCCCTCCCTCCTCCACCAGTCCCCTCGTACCAGATCCTCCCAGCTCCCACTCACCCCAGAGGAGAAGCAGAAGAGACTCAGTTTCAGGGTGATATACTCGAACATAGATGGGATCACAAGCAAGACAAGTGAACTAAGGGAAAGAGCACAAGAAGTGAACCCAGATGTAATCAGACTCACTGAAACAAAACTCTCTGGAATCATAATGAATGCAGAGTTTCCTCATGAGTACACAGTGATAAGGAAAGAGAGGGAAGGTATGGGGGGAGGCGGAGTGGCGCTACTCATGAGAAAGGAATGGAGTTTTAAGGAGAAGGCTATTCCGGGCTGTGAGGGGTTCAGAGACAACATAGCAGGCACCATGACAATGGGAGAACCAACAGTAGTAGTAGCAGTAATATACAACCCTCCACCAAATGACAGAAGACCCAGTCAAGAGTATGAAAACAACAACATGGCAGTTAACACTATAATTGAGAGGGCAGCCTCTGCTGCCTGTAAAAATAGATCCCACCTGCTCATCATGGAGAACTTCAATCACAGAAGGATTGACTGGGAGAACAAGGAATCGCATGGAGGCGAGGATACTTGGAGAGTCAAACTATTGGAGGTGGTGATTAGAAACTTTTTAACCCAGCATGTCAGAGAACCCACAAGGATGAGAGGAAATGACGAACCAGCAAGACTCGACCTAGTCTTCACTCTGAACGTCTCCGACATAAGAGAAATCGGTTTTGAGGACCCAGTAGGAATGAGCGACCACAGTGTACTGGTGTTTGAGTACCTGATTGAAGAAGGGTTATTGAACTCGAGGAGGGATATCGAATCCAAAAGGTTAGCATACCGAAGGGGAAACTATGAGGAGAAAAGAAAATTCCTGACAGATATAGCATGGGAAACAGAGCTCAGGGGAAAGACGGCCCAAGATATGATGGACTACATCATGCAGAAGTGCATGTACGCAGCAAACAAGTTTGTCCCAGTCCAAAAGGAAAACAGTGAAATAAAGATGAGAAACCCATGGTTTATTAATCAGAGATGTAGGCTAGCTAAGCAGCAAAGTAAAATGGCATGGAGAAACTATAGGAATAACAGGACACTGGAGAGCAGAGAAATATACCAGAAAGCCAGGAATGAATATGTCATGATGAGAAGAGAGGCAGAAAGACAATACGAAAATGACATCGAACGCAAGGCAAAGACTCAGCCTAAATTGCTGCATAGCCTCATCAGGAGAAAAACAAGAGTAAAGGAACAGGTTATGAAATTAAGGATAGGGGCGGAAGGATTCACTACAAATGACAAGGAAGTGTGTGAGGAATTGAATAAGAAATTCCAGGAGGTCTTCACCTTAGAGCAAGGAGAAATTCCAGAGGTAAGTAAGTAGGAAGTGTTTACTAGAGTTGGATGTGACAAATGCTATAGCGCCAGATGGAATCTCCCCTTGGATACTAAGGGAAGGAGCAGAAGAACTGTGCCTACCACCCTCCATAGTGTATAACAAATCACTGGCAACAGGGGAACTGCCAGAAATTTGGAAAACAGCTAACGTAGTCCCGATATACAAGAAAGGGGATAGACAGGAGGCATTGAACTACAGGCCAGTGTCTCTAACCAGCACACCAAGCAAGCTGATGGGACGATTGTGCGAAGAAAGCTAGTGGAGCATCTGGAGCGAAAGAACTTTGTAACACAGCATCAACATGGGTTCAGGGATGGCAAGTCCTGCATCACAGGGTTACTTGAATTCTACGACCAGGCAACAAAAATAAGACAAGAAAGAGAAGGGTGGGCAGACTGCATATTTTTTGGATTGTCAGAAAGCCTTTGATACAGTACCACACAAGAGGCTAGTGAAAAAGCTGGAGATGCAGGCTGGAGTGAAAGGGAAGGTACTCCATTGGATAAAGGAGTACCTAAGCAACAGGAGACAACGAGTCAGTGTGAGGGGTGAGGTCTCAGATTGGCGAGAAGTTACGAGTGGAGTCCCGCAGGGGTCAGTCCTTGGACCTATACTGTTTCTGATATATGTAAATGATCTCCCAGAGAGTATAGAATCGTTTCTCTCAATGTTTGCCGATGATGCAAAAATTATGAGGAGGATTGAAACAGAGGATGATAGTAGGAGGCTCCAAGATGACCTAGAATGACTGAGTGAATGGTTCAACAAATGGCTGTTGAAGTTCAATCCGAGTAAATGCAAAGTAATGAAACTAGGCAGTGGAAACAGGAGGCCAGATACAAGATACAGAATAGGAGATGAAGTACGTAATGAAACGGACAGAGAGAAAGATCTAGGAGTTCATATCACACCAAACCTGTCTCCTGAAGCCCACATAAAAAGAATAACGTCTGCGGCATATGCGAGGCTGGCTAACATCAGAACAGCGTTCAGAAACCTGCTTAAGGAATTATTCAGAATCTTGTACACCACATATGTAAGTCCAATCCTGGAGTATGCGGCCCTAGCATGGAACCTGTACCTTGTCAAGCACAAGACGAAGCTGGAAAAAGTCCAAAGGTATGCCACTAGACTAGTCCCAGAACTAAGAGGCATGAGTTACGAGGAAAGGCTGCGGGAAAAGCACCTTACGACACTAGAAGACAGAAGAGTAAGGGGAGACATGATCACCACCTACAAAATCCTCAGGGGAATCGACCGGGTAAACAAGGATAAACTATTCAACACTGGTGGGACGCGAGCAAGGAGTCACAGGTGGAAACTGAGTACCCACATGAGCCACAGGGACATTAGAAGGAACTTTTTCAGTGTCAGAGTAGTTAACGGATGGAATGCATTAGGCAGTGATGTGGTGGAGGCTGACTCCAAAGACAATTTCAAATGTGTATATGATAGAGCCCAGTAGGGTCAGGAATCTGTACAGCAGTTGATTGATAGTTGAGAAGCAGGAACAAAAGAGCCAAAGCTTAACCCACCCAAGCACAAATAAGTGAGTACACACACACACACACACACACACACACACACACACACACACACACACACACACACACACACACACACACACACACACACACACACACACACACACACACATGGCCCCAGCATGGAGCCCGTACCTTGTCAAGCACAAGACGAAGCTGGAAAAAGTCCAAAGATATGCTACTAGACTAGTCCCAAAACTAAGAGGCATGAGTTATGAGGAAAGGCTGCGGGAAATGCACCTCACGACACTGGAAGACAGAAGAGTAAGGGGGGACATGATCACAACCTACAAAATCCTCAGGGGAATCGACCGGGTAAACAAGGATGAACTTTTCAACACTGGTGGGACGCGAACAAGGGGACACAGGTGGAAGCTGAGTACCCAAATGAGCCACAGAGACGTTAGAAAGAACTTTTTCAGTGTCAGAGTAGTTAGCAAATGGAATGCATTAGGAAGTGATGTGGTGGAGGCTGACTCCATACACAGTTTCAAATGTAGATATGATAGAGCCCAATAGGCTCAGGAATCTGTACACCAGTTGATTGACGGTTGAGAGGCGGGACCAAAGAGCCAGAGCTCAACCCCCGCAAGCACAATTAGGTGAGTACAATTAGGTGAGTACACACACACACACACACACACACACACACACACACACCGATGGGTCAGCCTACCCAGCCTAGCCAGGACCTACGATTTGCTTCCTGAGTGATGTGTTGTGAAGCGGAATGTAGCATACATAGTGATTGATCCCCCGAAGTGTGTGCACCGTTTAGGATCGTATATAAGTGCACATAATGGCTGACGACCAATGAGGAAGATAGGAACGAATGTTACCAGGAGCACATGGAGACAACAGTAGCACGTGTAGATAACATTCATACCAGGGCAGAGGAGAGGACTGGCGACCAACCCCGTCATAAGGACATCTCTTCAAACTCACCTAGGCGTGCTTGCTCGGGGTGAGCTGACGGTAGGTACCCCTCTCTAGGTCATCAATAAGGTGTACAGAGTGACTTAAAATACCTAATTTAAAGCAGGTCTCAATATCTCAAATATACAACTCCGTGGCTCACTTGGGTGGGGCTTGACACATGCTACCCTGGTGACCTCACCCAT
>NC_091196.1:10111042-10121042 GCF_040958095.1 Procambarus clarkii
TCCTACAAAGTATAAATGAGAGTGCTGGCTGCGCCACCAGAGGGTGCAGACGTCGAGCTCTGGCTGTCAGTGGTCGTCTGCCGTTGCTGTGGGGGGGGGGTGGAACTCCCGCTGGTCGGGGCCCCACCTGCCAGTATGGACGGGGCTGGTTCTAGCCGTATTCGAAGAATAGACACAATGCGGCTGGATTTTTTCTGCTGATGTGGACTGGCCCGTTGTTGAAGTTGCCCTCCTCGACGTCCTCCGTGTTGACGTTCCCGAGCTCCTGGGCTTAGAGAAGTTGTCGCCCGCCCGTGTTGCGGTGTCATTCGCCACGTCACATGTATACCGGGAGTTTGTGACCCGCTGGAATGGCCGCACGCTTCCTCTTCCGGCCTCGGCTGTGTCTGTAGAGGTCTCGGATCCCTGGGGGCCGTTGACATTTGTGAGTATTCATGGCGTGCCGGTGACATTCCCCGAGGCGGCCCTCATGGCCTTGTTTACGCGGTTTGGGTCGGTGGTGAAACACCGGTTCAACACTTTGAGTGCGGGTCGACTGAAAGGGGTCCGGCTGGGTTCACGCACGCTTGTCATGCGGCTCACGAGCCCAATACCGTCCAGGGTCTCGTATCGTGGGCTGTCTCTGAGGACTTTCTATCAGGGGCAGACCCGAACGTGTTTTCCGGTGTGGTGCTGAGGGCCACGTCGTGGCCGGTTGTGACGCTCCTTATACAGAAGCCCCTTCAGTTTTCCCTGGAGGATGATTTTCCTCGCTTACCTGTGCGTGTGGACTCCCCGGCGGATTCTCGCTCTGTGCAGGTGCCTGGTATGGATCCCGTGGCGGTTCCGGATGTCGCTATGTCTGGACCGGATGTGTCTGCCCCGCCGGTGAACTCGGGGGACCTGGGGGCGCCTGTTTCGGACCTTCATCGTTCGGTGACTGTGGAGTTGCATCCGCATCCGATTGCCTTGGGGGATGCTGTAGGGGTGGTGCCTGCGTCTCCTGCTGGAGGCAATGTGCTTCCCGGGGCTGATATGTGTGTCTCCACCCACGTCCTCTGCCTCGTCGCCTCTGGGAGTTTCCTCGTTGACGAGTACCTTGTTACGTACTCCTAGCAGAATACGTATATAAATTTAAAATAACTTGTTTTGTTCCATTATATCATTGCCTGTATATGTACATACATTGTGTTTTTGTAAATTATCGTGTGGTGTGGCAGCATCAGTGGAGACAGGAGCGCGGTTGCTTTGCACACGTCTAATACCTGTTAAATTCGGGAAACTGGACCTGTTCAGTTGGGAGTTCCAGATGTTCACTTTTATTTAGTTTAGGTAATTGTTTATTTTCTGCAATTAAGCCGGTGGCATTGTACTTATATATTTTGTAAGTAACTATTATATGTAATTTGCAGTCTTATGTGTTTTTGAGAACAAGTGGTTGTTCAATTAGTTTTAAATATTAAAAAGTCCTTAGTTTCCATCCCTCATCCTGGATGAGGCAGAGGAGGTGAGGATTTGGGTAGCGACAGAGCGAGAGTTCAGTAGCTGATACGGGAACAGGAGGAGTAACATGTGAGAGATAAGTCTGTTTACTTGTTGTTGTGTCATGTAGTAGATTTTTTACTCTGGGAGAGACAATAATTCTGATGTTTGCTTTAATAGTGACCCACTGTTCATATATACAATATTGAGATGTATATGAAATATATATATATATATTAAAATGCATACGTATATTTCTTCAGTCCTAAGGGAGATATACTTTTAATTCTGTGCCTGTTATCATTCATGGGGTTATACTGGTGACCCGCTTTAGAGAGCAGCAGTGGTATCCCTAGACGTAACTAAAGCTTGGCTGCTGTAGGGTCACGAGCCGTAACGAACGATGGGTAACATACCTCTTCTATTCTACATGTTCCGTCGCCCTCCCTGGATACCTCACGTGTGCTGACGTCTTCCCTTCCGCCTGTTGTGTCTCTTCCTTCTCCGACTCCGGTCTCCGTTCCTGGTGGTGGCTTTTTGCCCGCGTTGTTCAGGCTGCTGTTCTGCTGTGAACGTGCTGCCCGATTTTGGGGCCGCCTGTCGATGGTTCTTCTGGGACACCGCTTGTTGGGGGTGACAGCTCCGACGATCAGCAGCCTCCTTTATAAGCGCCGTCGCTCGGCTCGGGGTGCGTCACCTCACCGGTCATGGGCCGAGGAGCGTGAAGCAATGGAGGATGATGATGTGGCCGACGCTGTGTTGCCTTCTGAGTTGGATGCTGTGCCTCCTGCTGGTGGCTCCCCTCAGTGGGCTGTTGCCCCTGGTAAGAGAGACCTTGTGGTGGTGTTGACAAAGGATGTGAAGTGGGGGGCCTCTGCTCCTGTTCCGGTTGGTGGGGGCTCTGGGGCCCCTGCGGGGCCACCCTCTGAGGGTCTCGGTGCGGTTCCTGACACCGAACGGTGTGCACGCCCTAGTGGGCGGGCCAGTGTGCGGCCTGCCGTGCAGTCAGTTGTGCCTCCCAGTGTGCGCCCGTGTGTCCAGCGTCCTCGGGGAGAAACCCATACCTTTTGTCCTCTCGACCGGCGAGGTGCTCGACGGATCTACGGCAACTGCGACTTATAAGTGTACTGACTTGGTGCGTCCTGTTCCCTGGTGCCCATCTACCATCTGGGTTCCACGGGCTCCGTGTATTGTCTCGGGAGTGCCAAATTCGATGCCTCAGCCTACTGCAGCTCCTGGGTGTCCGATTCCTGAAAGTGACCAACTTGTTTGGGAGGCTTTTTGTTTACGGTTTCCTGATCGGGAGTACCCGGAGAAGTATGAGTGATTGGTTTATTGTGTGTTTGGTTTTCTGTCTATGTTGTGCGTGATGTTTCCCCAGTGCCTGCGTGCACAGGTGGGTGTCCTTGTTTGTGCGTGTGGGTGGTGTGGGTGTTGTTCTTGCCCCTGCATGACTTGTTTTCTTGTATGTTTTGTGCTTTGCATTTGGTGTGTGTGTTTGTGTTGTGGTTGTGTGCGGTTGTGGGTGTTTGGTGGTTATTCTTTCGTGTCGTTGCGCTCGCCCTGTGTAATGTGTTGGGGTGGCGGGGCGGTGTGGTTGTGTATGTCGCTTTTGTGCGTGTGTTTATTATCTTGTCCTTGTGACATTGCTTTCTTAGGTGTGCGGCATTGTTGTGTTTATGTTATCTCTGTATTTCCCTGTTTATGTCTTTATATGTTTTTGTTTTTATTTTTTGTTGTTTCCTGTAGCTCTGCACTTATGCCTCTGTGTCGGTGGTTTATGAGGCCTGTTGTTGTTATGTACTAGTCTGCACCTGAGTTTGGGTTGTTGGGATGGCTTGTTTTGTGTTACTGTCTGTATTTCTGTACTTCCGTTTTTTGTGGATGTGACTGTTTTATGTTATTTATGTCGTGGTTATTTATGTGTAAAGTACTGTTTTTTTGTTTGTTTGTGTGTGTGTGTGTGTACCCTCCAGTGCCCGTTTCGGGGTTTTCTCATTGTGCCATATTTTATGTGTTTATTTTCTTGGCTTTTGTTGTGTATGTTTAGTTTGCATCCGTGTTTCTGTACTTTGTTATGTTTGTCCTGTATGTATGTATGTTTGTTTTCTATGTCTGGTTTGTATTTTGTGTATTTCTTTTATAAAACTAAAATTTTGTATATGTGTGAGTGTCTGGTTTATTCTGTGTATGTTTGTTGTGTCTTTCCATGTCCATAATGCGTCCGTTTGTTGTATGTCCATTATTATGTTTCATTTGTATTCGGACTAATGTCCCTAGAGTTCTAGGGTCTTGTACTACAATGTTCTCTTTTATGCCTGTGTTTCTGCTTATGTTTTGTTGTAATGTTCTTGTTCTTCTGTTCATGTACATTGTGCTATACTTTTTATATTTCTTTTGTAAAAAAAAAAAAAAAAAAAAAAAAAAGAAACTGAGCTAGTAAAAGCACTTTAATCACCTTCAGTGATTAAGTGCTTAATTGCACACTAGTTTCTCTATCAGCTATCTCACCTTTTCAGAGTAAAAGAGACAAATGTATGTGAAGGCATGTGTATGTAGATATGTATTTATATATATATATATATATTTATATATGTATATGTACGTACATGTGTGTGTGTTCATGTATATGTATGAGTATAAAGTATATATGGAAGCTGATCAGAATTACATTTCACTTTTGTAAATGCAACATTAATGACACTATGTAAGACACGTCGAACACTTTATAAAGGGCATACGTAAATCTGTGTATCTATGTATTTACGTATGTAGCTTAGCTTAGTATTTTAAATGCACCGAATCACCTTCTGGGGTTGATTGTCCAATAAACCCTGAAACTATATGTTTAAACACATCTCTAACCCTGTCCATGGAGGACAGAAGAAAATGTATATATGCTGGTTAGCATTTTAAATGTGTGGCCACGTCTGTTGTAGAAAATAAAAAAAAATAAAAACTCATACCCACCACATGCTTGATTCTCACTACCACACACCAGACTCTCACCCACCACACAGCAGACTCTCACCCCTCCACACACCAGACTCTCACTCTCCACACACAAGACTCTCACTCTCCACACACCAGACTCTTACCCACCACACACCAGACACTCACCCTCCACACACCAGACTCTCACCCTCTGCACACCAGACTCTCACCTACCACACACTAGACTCTCACCATCCACACACCAGATTCATACCCTTTCCACACCAGACTCTCACCCTCCACACACCCGACCTCTCACCCACCACACACCAGAATCTCACTCTTGAAACGCTATACTCTCACTACCACACACAAGACTCTCACCACCACACACCTGACTCTCACCCACTACACAACAGACTCTCACCCACTACACAACAGACTCTCACCACCACACAACATACTCTCATCCTCTAAACAACAGACTCTCACCCAACACACATCAGACTCTCACCCTCGACTCACCAGACTCTCACTACCACACACCAGACTCTCACCACCACACACCAGACTCTCACCCTCCAGACACTAGACTCTCACCCACCACTCGCCCGACTCTCACTCTTGAAATGCTATCTCTCACTACCACACTCCAGACTCTCACCACCACACACCAGACTCTCACCACCACACACCAGACTCTCACACCACACACCAGACTCTCACCCACCATACACCAGACTCTCACCCACCACCACCAGACTCTCACCCACTACACTCAGACTCTCACCCACAACACACCAGACTCATACCCACCACACACCAGACTCTCACCCACCACACACCAGACTCTCACCCACCATACACCAGACTCTCACCCACCACACTCCAGACACTCACCCACAACACACCAGACTCTCACTCACCACACTCCAGACTCTCACCCACCACACTCCAGACTCTCACCTACCACACACCAGACTCTCACTCACCACACTCCAGACACTCACCCACAACACACCAGACTCTCACCCACAACACACCAGACTCTCACTCACCACACTCCAGACTCTCACCCACCACACACCAGACTCTCACCAACCACACGCAAGACTGCCGTAGAACACAGGGCTAAAAAACGTCGACACAAACTGTTGCTTAATTGACTTTAACTGGTCCTCACTACAGAAGGCAACACCCTCAGGCAGCAGGATAATGAATACAATTACCACCAGGCGCACGTCTCCTGGGCGTCAGGAGGTCCACAGTAACTAGACCAACAGAGTGGTATTCCCGTGATCACCGAGTGTTTACAAATATGGTCATTAAGCCCAGGGTTAACATGTGAGAGCAGGGCAGGTGTAGACGAGGTGTTTCCTCTGCAGCTCGGAACGACAGCCGCTGTTCAGCTCCGGTCTTCGCGCCTTACAATTGTCTCGTCGGTGGTTACTTGTGGAGATGAGTTAAGACAACTTGAACTTCTTGTGTAGGAATTAGAACTCTCTTATCTACCGAGGTATCCAAGTTCAGGAGCTGCTGAAAACTATCGCTTCTTAGGAACGGTCCAGACCCGTTCTTTTATTTTTTTTCTACCACAGACGTGGCCACACACTTATAATGCTAACTAGAACATATGTACATGTTCTTCTGTCCTCCATGGACAGGGTTAGAGATTTGTTAAACATATAGTTCAGTGATTTGTTGATCAATCAACGACAAAGAGTAAATGTAGTGCTTTTAAAATGATAATCTGACCAATAAACATAAATGTTCAGATTTATATCTGTCCTACATAAACAGTGTTCGATAGGTCTTTTTACATATTGTCATTAATGTGCGTTTACAAAGGTGAACTGCAATTTTGACCAGCTACCACCGATCCTTTATACACACACACACACACACACACACACACACACACAAACAGGAGATATTAGGCAGGCATTAAAGAGCAAACAGGGACCAGCCCAATTAAAGAGGTAAGGATGGAGGGAAATGACCAGAATGTTGAAAAGGTTTTCAGGCTTAGAAAGTACAACAAGGACAGAGACCGAATGATAAAGGTGGTATTCATGAGCGAAATCACGAAAGGGGAACTGTTAGCAAGGAAGAGCCATCTAGCAAATGTACAGAAGTTCAAAAAAAGTATTCCTGCAGAGGGACATGACAAGGGAAGAGAGAAAGCAGGCAGCAGACGCGAGGAAGGAGCGCAGGAAGAGAGAGAGGAATCAGAGCACCACAACCCTGAACCCTACAATCCCAGAGGGGAGTGGGGAACTCTCCTCATACAGTGCAACAGCCACAGGGAGTGGGGCACCACCCCCACTTTCTACCCAACAGACACCCTACCTGCCCCATCCCGTCAGCCCCTTCTAATTAACCACCTAAAGCACCCCCACCCCCCCCTCCTCCCACTTACCCCCTCTCCCTAGGACCTCTCTTGTCCCCCATCCCCCAAGCCCTCCCTTCTCCCACATGCCATCTTGTGTCTCCCACCTCCAAGCCCTTTGTTCTCCCCTGCCCGCTTGAACCCCCCCACTCTCCCCCACCCCCACCTAAGTCTTCCCGTCTCCACCACTCCTCTAAACCCTCCCTCTTTCTAGCCCTTTTCCCCCACGCCCCCCAAGCCCCCCCCCTTTTCTGCCCCCCCCATCTCCCAAAACCTCTCCTCCCCCTATTCTCCCCCAACCTTCCCCCTCTCAACCCTCTCACTCTTCCCCCCAACCCTCCCCCTCTCACTCTCCCACCCTTCCCTCCCCCTTTCACCCCCCTATCCACCCCCTCTTCCCCACCTCCCCAAGCCCTCCCTCCTCCACCAGTCTCCTCGTACCAGATCCTCCCAGCTCCCACTCACCCCAGAGGAGAAGCAGAAGAGAGTCAGTTTCAGGGTGATATACTCGAACATAGATGGGATCACAAGCAAGACAAGTGAACTAAGGGAAAGAGCACAAGAAGTGAACCCAGATGTAATCAGACTCACTGAAACAAAACTCTCTGGAATCATAATGAATGCAGAGTTTCCTCATGAGTACACAGTGATAAGGAAAGAGAGGGAAGGTATGGGGGGAGGCGGAGTGGCGCTACTCATGAGAAAGGAATGGAGTTTTAAGGAGAAGGCTATTCCGGGCTGTGAGGGGTTCAGAGACAACATAGCAGGCACCATGACAATGGGAGAACCAACAGTAGTAGTAGCAGTAATATACAACCCTCCACCAAATGACAGAAGACCCAGTCAAGAGTATGAAAACAACAACATGGCAGTTAACACTATAATTGAGAGGGCAGCCTCTGCTGCCTGTAAAAATAGATCCCACCTGCTCATCATGGAGAACTTCAATCACAGAAGGATTGACTGGGAGAACAAGGAATCGCATGGAGGCGAGGATACTTGGAGAGCCAAACTATTGGAGGTGGTGATTAGAAACTTTTTAACCCAGCATGTCAGAGAACCCACAAGGATGAGAGGAAATGACGAACCAGCAAGACTCGACCTAGTCTTCACTCTGAACGTCTCCGACATAAGAGAAATCGGTTTTGAGGACCCAGTAGGAATGAGCGACCACAGTGTACTGGTGTTTGAGTACCTGATTGAAGAAGGGTTATTGAACTCGAGGAGGGATATCGAATCCAAAAGGTTAGCATACCGAAGGGGAAACTATGAGGAGAAAAGAAAATTCCTGACAGATATAGCATGGGAAACAGAGCTCAGGGGAAAGACGGCCCAAGATATGATGGACTACATCATGCAGAAGTGCAAGGACGCAGCAAACAAGTTTGTCCCAGTCCAAAAGGAAAACAGTGAAATAAAGATGAGAAACCCATGGTTTATTAATCAGAGATGTAGGCTAGCTAAGCAGCAAAGTAAAAGGGCATGGAGAAACTATAGGAATAACAGGACACTGGAGAGCAGAGAAATATACCAGAAAGCCAGGAATGAATATGTCATGATGAGAAGAGAGGCAGAAAGACAATACGAAAATGACATCGAACGCAAGGCAAAGACTCAGCCTAAATTGCTGCATAGCCTCATCAGGAGAAAAAGAACAGTAAAGGAACAGGTTATGAAATTAAGGATAGGGGCGGAAGGATTCACTACAAATGACAAGGAAGTGTGTGAGGAATTGAATAAGAAATTCCAGGAGGTCTTCACCTTAGAGCAAGGAGAAATTCCAGAGGTAAGTAAGTAGGAAGTGTTTACTAGAGTTGGATGTGACAAATGCTATAGCGCCAGATGGAATCTCCCCTTGGATACTAAGGGAAGGAGCAGAAGAACTGTGCCTACCACCCTCCATAGTGTATAACAAATCACTGGCAACAGGGGAACTGCCAGAAATTTGGAAAACAGCTAACGTAGTCCCGATATACAAGAAAGGGGATAGACAGGAGGCATTGAACTACAGGCCAGTGTCTCTAACCTGCACACCATGCAAGCTGATGGAGACGATTGTGCGAAGAAAGCTAGTGGAGCATCTGGAGCGAAAGAACTTTGTAACACAGCATCAACATGGGTTCAGGGATGGCAAGTCCTGCATCACAGGGTTACTTGAATTCTACGACCAGGCAACAAAAATAAGACAAGAAAGAGAAGGGTGGGCAGACTGCATATTTTTGGATTGTCAGAAAGCCTTTGATACAGTACCACACAAGAGGCTAGTGAAAAAGCTGGAGATGCAGGCTGGAGTGAAAGGGAAGGTACTCCATTGGATAAAGGAGTACCTAAGCAACAGGAGACAACGAGTCAGTGTGAGGGGTGAGGTCTCAGATTGGCGAGACGTTACGAGTGGAGTCCCGCAGGGGTCAGTCCTTGGACCTATACTGTTTCTGATATATGTAAATGATCTCCCAGAGAGTATAGAATCGTTTCTCTCAATGTTTGCCGATGATGCAAAAATTATGAGGAGGATTGAAACAGAGGATGATAGTAGGAGGCTCCAAGATGACCTAGAATGACTGAGTGAATGGTTCAACAAATGGCTGTTGAAGTTCAATCCGAGTAAATGCAAAGTAATGAAACTAGGCAGTGGAAACAGGAGGCCAGATACAAGATACAGAATAGGAGATGAAGTACGTAATGAAACGGACAGAGAGAAAGATCTAGGAGTTCATATCACACCAAACCTGTCTCCTGAAGCCCACATAAAAAGAATAACGTCTGCGGCATATGCGAGGCTGGCTAACATCAGAACAGCGTTCAGAAACCTGCTTAAGGAATTATTCAGAATCTTGTACACCACATATGTAAGTCCAATCCTGGAGTATGCGGCCCTAGCATGGAACCTGTACCTTGTCAAGCACAAGACGAAGCTGGAAAAAGTCCAAAGGTATGCCACTAGACTAGTCCCAGAACTAAGAGGCATGAGTTACGAGGAAAGGCTGCGGGAAAAGCACCTTACGACACTAGAAGACAGAAGAGTAAGGGGAGACATGATCACCACCTACAAAATCCTCAGGGGAATCGACCGGGTAAACAAGGATAAACTATTCAACACTGGTGGGACGCGAGCAAGGGGTCACAGGTGGAAACTGAGTACCCACATGAGCCACAGGGACATTAGAAGGAACTTTTTCAGTGTCAGAGTAGTTAACGGATGGAATGCATTAGGCA
>NC_091196.1:10123542-10141042 GCF_040958095.1 Procambarus clarkii
CTCCCCCTCTCTCTCCCTCCCCCCTCTCTCTCCTCCCCCCTCAATCTCTCCCTCCCCCTCTCTCTCCCTCCCCCCTCTCTCTCTCTGTCTCTCTCTCTCTCTCTGTCTCTCTCTCTGTCTCTCTCTCTCTCTGTCTCTCTCTCTCTGTCTCTCTCTCTCTCTACACACACACACACACACACACACACACACATTGAAGGGGCTCGTAGCCTGGTGGATAGCGCGCAGGATTCGTAATTCTGTGGCGCGGGTTCGATTCCCGCACGAGGCAGAAACAAATGGACAAAGTTTCTTTCACCCTAAATGCCCCTGTTACCTAGCAGTAAATAGGTACCTGGGAGTTAGTCAGCTGTCACGGGCTGCTTCCTGGGGTGTGTGTGTGTGTGGCGTGGAAAAAGAAAAAAAAAAAAAAAAAAAGTAGTTAGTAAACAAGTTGATTGACAGTTGAGAGGCGGGCCGAAAGAGCAAGGCTCAACCCCCGTAAAAACACAACTAGTAAACACACACACACACACTAGGCTGTCAAAGAACAGGAAGGATCCAACAGGCAAGAATGGAATAGCAAGGATAGAGAGGCAGTACAGGGGCTACTGAAGGGGTTACAGATGGAAGGGGCTGAACGAAACATTGAGAAGGTTTTCAGGTTGGGCTAGTACAACAAGGACAGAAACCGACTTGTAAAGGTGGTGTTTACAAACGAAACCACGAAGGAGGATATTCTCGAAAGGAAGAGTCGACTGCAGCATGTGGAGAGATACAAGAAAGTATTCCTGCAGAGGGACAGGACGAAGGAGGAGAGAGCCAGGGCAGCAGAGGCAAGGAGGAAGCACAGGGAGGGAGAAGCAAACCAGGAAATCACAGCCCCCAACACAACAGTCCTAGAGACAAGAGGCAAACCCAAAACCAGCATCCCAGCAACACCAGAGGGAAGGGCAACCCCACCACCCCCCTCAGCATAGAAACCCTCCCTTCCTCTCACCCTACCTGCCCCCACCCAACCCTCCCTCCCCCCACCCCGTTCTTACCCTGTCATCCCTTCCCCATTCCAATCATGTCTCCCCTCCCACCTTTCCCCCTCCCCCTTCATCCCATACCCTCTGTATCCCTCCTCCCCCCTCACCCGTATCCTCCATGTCCCCCTTATCTCCTTAACCCACACCCTACCTGTCCCCCCTTCCATGAAACCCCCACCCCTCACCCCAAACTCCCCTGAAACCCTGCTAACCACCTCACAGATCATCTCACCCACTGAAAAGCTTCCCACGCCAGCAGAATGCTCGCCAAGAAAGGGACAAGAAAATGAACTGAACAAAATGAGCTTTAAGGCAATGTACACTAACATAGATCGAATTACAAATAAAACAAGTGAACTTGGAGAATGGGCACTAGAAGAAAACCCAGACATAATAGCACTCACAGAAACAAAGCTAACAAACACCATAACAAACGCAGTGTTTCCACAGGGCTACTATGTAGTGAGGAAAGAGAGAGAAAGGAGAGGAGGAGGTGGTGTAGCTTTGCTACTAAGAGAAGGTTGGAGTTTCGAAGAGATGGTAATTCAGAACTGTGAAGGTTTCAGTGACTACATATCAGGCACCATAGCAACTGGAGGACAGAAAATTATAGTAGTAGTCATATATAACCCCCACCGAATGTCAGAAGACCCAGACAGGAATATGATAGAAACAACTTGGCCACCTTCAATATAATAGAGAGAGCAGCTTCTGTGGCTAGCAGGAACAGATCCAGGCTACTAATAATGGGAGACTTCAACCATGGAAAGATAGATTGGGGGAACAGAGACCCACATGGAGGCCCAGACACATGGAGAGCTAAGCTGTTGGATGTGGCAACAAGAAACTTTCTAAGTCAACACGTCAAGGGACCGACAAGAACGAGAGGAGGGGATGAACCAGCCTTGCTTGATCTGATATTTACCCTAAATGAGTCGGATATAAGGGAAGTTAAGTTGGAAGCCCCCTTGGGAATGAGTGGTCATAGTGTATTGAGCTTTGAGTACCTGGTTGAGCTAGGAATTATCACCCCCAAAAAAGAACTGGGAAACAAAGGGCTGGCGTACCGAAAGGGAAACTATGAGGAGATGAATAAATTCCTATGGGATATACATTGGGACACAGAACTCGGAACCAAGTCCGTACAAGACACGATGGACTATGTCACCCAAAAATGTCAGGAGGCTGTAAGCAGGTTTGTCCCAGACTCTCTCTCTCCACACGCTAGACTCTTAACACTCCACACGCCACACTCCCTCCACACGCTAGACTCTACCACACACCAGATATCCACCGTATTTTTAAAGAACATGAACGAGTAAAGCAAGATGGATATACACAAACTAACTAGAGCACAAGGTGACTTGCATGCATTTCTAGTTGCAAATAGAGAGGTGAGAGACATGAGCAACGTTATATGTAATAAACATTGGAAAGAAGTCCTACAAAGTATAAATGAGAGTGCTGGCTGCGCCACCAGAGGGTGCAGACGTCGAGCTCTGGCTGTCAGTGGTCGTCTGCCGTTGCTGTGGGGGGGTGGAACTCCCGCTGGTCGGGGCCCCACCTGCCAGTATGGACGGGGCTGGTTCTAGCCGTATTCGAAGAATAGACACAATGCGGCTGGATTTTTCTGCTGATGTGGACTGGCCCGTTGTTGAAGTTGCCCTCCTCGACGTCCTCCGTGTTGACGTTCCCGAGCTCCTGGGCTTAGAGAAGTTGTCGCCCGCCCGTGTTGCGGTGTCATTCGCCACGTCACATGTATACCGGGAGTTTGTGGCCCGCTGGAATGGCCGCACGCTTCCTCTTCCGGCCTCGGCTGTGTCTGTAGAGGTCTCGGATCCCTGGGGGCCGTTGACATTTGTGAGTATTCATGGCGTGCCGGTGACATTCCCCGAGGCGGCCCTCATGGCCTTGTTTACGCGGTTTGGGTCGGTGGTGAAGCACCGGTTCAACACTTTGAGTGCGGGTCGACTGAAAGGGGTCCGGCTGGGTTCACGCACGCTTGTCATGCGGCTCACGAGCCCAATACCGTCCAGGGTCTCGTATCGTGGGCTGTCTCTGAGGACTTCTATCAGGGGCAGACCCGAACGTGTTTCCGGTGTGGTGCTCAGTGAGGGCCACGTCGTGGCCGGTTGTGACGCTCCTTATACAGAAGCCCCTTCAGTTTTCCTGGAGGATGATTTTCCTCGCTTACCTGTGCGTGTGGACTCCCCGGCGGATTCTCGCTCTGTGCAGGTGCCTGGTATGGATCCCGTGGCGGTTCCGGATGTCGCTATGTCTGGACCGGATGTGTCTGCCCCGCCGGTGAACTCGGGGGACCTGGGGGCGCCTGTTTCGGACCTTCATCGTTCGGTGACTGTGGAGTTGCATCCGCATCCGATTGCCTTGGGGGATGCTGTAGGGGTGGTGCCTGCGTCTCCTGCTGGAGGCAATGTGCTTCCCGGGGCTGATATGTGTGTCTCCACCCACGTCCTCTGCCTCGTCGCCTCTGGGAGTTTCCTCGTTGACGAGTACCTTGTTACGTACTCCTAGCAGAATACGTATATAAATTTAAAATAACTTGTTTTGTTCCATTATATCATTGCCTGTATATGTACACACATTGTGTTTTTGTAAATTATCGTGTGGTGTGGCAGCATCAGTGGAGACAGGAGCGCGGTTGCTTTGCACACGTCTAATACCTGTTAAATTCGGGAAGCTGGACCTGTTCAGTTGGGAGTTCCAGATGTCACTTTTATTAGTTTAGGTAATTGTTTATTTTCTGCAATTACGCCGGTGGCATTGTACTTATATATTTTGTAAGTAACTATTATATGTAATTTGCAGTCTTATGTGTTTTGAGAACAAGTGGTTGTTCAATTAGTTTTAAATATTAAAAAGTCCTTAGTTTCCATCCCTCATCCTGGATGAGGCAGAGGAGGTGAGGATTTGGGTAGCGACAGAGCGAGAGTTCAGTAGCTGATACGGGAACAGGAGGAGTAACATGTGAGAGATAAGTCTGTTTACTTGTTGTTGTGTCATGTAGTAGATTTTTTACTCTGGGAGAGACAATAATTCTGATGTTTGCTTTAATAGTGACCCACTGTTCATATATACAATATTGAGATGTATATGAATATATATATATATATTAAAATGCATACGTATATTTCTTCAGTCCTAAGGGAGATATACTTTTAATTCTGTGCCTGTTATCATTCATGGGGTTATACTGGTGACCCGCTTTAGAGAGCAGCAGTGGTATCCCTAGACGTAACTAAAGCTTGGCTGCTGTAGGGTCACGAGCCGTAACGAACGATAGGTAACATACCTCTTCTATTCTACATGTTCCGTCGCCCTCCCTGGATACCTCACGTGTGCTGACGTCTTCCCTTCCGCCTGTTGTGTCTCTTCCTTCTCCGACTCCGGTCTCCGTTCCTGGTGGTGGCTTTTTGCCCCGCGTTGTTCAGGCTGCTGTTCTGCGTGAACGTGCTGCCCCGATTTTGGGGCCGCCTGTCGATGGTTCTTCTGGGACACCGCTTGTTGGGGGTGACAGCTCCGACGATCAGCAGCCTCTTTATAAGCGCCGTCGCTCGGCTCGGGGTGCGTCACCTCACCGGTCATGGGCCGAGGAGCGTGAAGCAATGGAGGATGTTGATGTGGCCGACGCTGTGTTGCCTTCTGAGTTGGATGCTGTGCCTCCTGCTGGTGGCTCCCCTCAGTGGGCTGTTGCCCCTGGTAAGAGCGACCTTGTGGTGGTGTTGACAAAGGATGTGAAGCGGGGGGCCTCTGCTCCTGTTCCGGTTGGTGGGGGCTCTGGGGCCCCTGCGGGGCCACCCTCTGAGGGTCTCGGTGCGGTTCCTGACACCGAACGGTGTGCACGCCCTAGTGGGCGGGCCAGTGTGCGGCCTGCCGTGCAGTCAGTTGTGCCTCCCAGTGTGCGCCGTGTGTCCAGCGTCCTCGGGGGAAACCCATACCTTTTGTCCTCTCGACCGGCGAGGTGCTCGACGGATCTACGGCAACTGCGACTTATAAGTGTACTGACTTGGTGCGTCCTGTTCCCTGGTGCCCATCTACCATCTGGGTTCCACGGGCTCAGTGTATTGTCTCGGGAGTGCCAAATTCGATGCCTCGGCCTACTGCAGCTCCTGGGTGTCCGATTCCTGAAAGTGACCAACTTGTTTGGGAGGCTTATTGTTTACGGTTTCCTGATCGGGAGTACCCGGAGAAGTATGAGTGATTGGTTTATTGGTGTGTTTGGTTTCTGTCTATGTTGTGCGTGATGTTTCCCCAGTGCCTGCGTGCACAGGTGGGTGTCCTTGTTTGTGCGTGTGGGTGGTGTGGGTGTGTTGTTCTTGCCCCTGCATGACTTGTTTTCTTGTATGTTTTGTGCTTTGCATTTTGTGTGTGTGTTTGTGTTGTGGTTGTGTGCGGTTGTGGGTGTTTGGTGTTATTTCTTTCGTGTCGTTGCGGTGCCTGCGTGCACAGGTGGGTGTCCTTGTTTGTGCGTGTGGGTGGTGTGGGTGTTGTTCTTGCCCCTTCATGACTTGTTTTCTTGTATGTTTTGTGCTTTGCATTTGTGTGTGTGTTTGTGTTGTGGTTGTGTGCGGTTGTGGGTGTTTGGTGTTATTTCTTTCGTGTCGTTGCGCTCGCCTGTGTAATGTGTTGGGGTGGCGGGCGGTGTGGTTGTGTATGTCGCTTTTGTGCGTGTGTTTATTATCTTGTCCTTGTGACATTGCTTTCTTAGGTGTGCGGCATTGTTGTGTTTATGTTATCTCTGTATTTCCCTGTTTATGTCTTTATATGTTTTTTGTTTTTATTTTTGTTGTTTTCTGTAGCTCTGCACTTATGCCTCTGTGTCGGTGGTTTATGAGGCCTGTTGTTGTTATGTACTAGTCTGCACCTGAGTTTGGGTTGTTGGGATGGGCTTGTTTTGTGTTTACTGTCTGTATTTCTGTACTTCCGTTTTTGTGGATGTGACTGTTTTATGTTATTTATGTCGTGTTATTTATGTGTAAAGTACTGTTTTTTTGTTTGTTTGTGTGTGTGTGTGTGTACCCTCCAGTGCCCGTTTCGGGGTTTTCTCATTGTGCCATATTTTATGTGTTTTATTTCTTGGTTTTTGTTGTGTATGTTTAGTTTGCATCCGTGTTTCTGTACTTTGTTATGTTTGTCCTGTATGTATGTATGTTTGTTTTCTATTGTCTGGTTTGTATTTTGTGTATTTCTTTTATAAAACTAAAATTTTGTATATGTGTGAGTGTCTGGTTTATTCTGTGTATGTTTGTTGTGTCTTTCCATGTCCATAATGCGTCCGTTTGTTGTATGTCCATTATTATGTTTCATTTTGTATTCGGACTAATGTCCCTGGAGTTTCTAGGGTCTTGTACTACAATGTTCTCTTTTATGCCTGTGTTTCTGCTTATGTTTTGTTGTAATGTTCTTGTTCTTCTGTTCATGTACATTGTGCTATACTTTTTATATTTCTTTTGTAAAAAAAAAAAAAAAAAAAAAAACTGAGCTAGTAAAAGCACCTTAATCACCTTCAGTGATTAAGTGCTTAATTGCACACTAGTTTCTCTATCAGCTATCTCACCTTTCAGAGTAAAAGAGACAAATGTATGTGAAGGCATGTGTATGTAGATATGTATTTATATATATATATATATATATATATATGCGAACAAGCCTGAATGGTCCCCAGGACATATGCAACTGAAAACTCACACCCCAGAAGTGACTCGAACCCATACTCCCAGAAGCAACGCATCTGGTATGTACAAGACGCCTTAATCCACTTGACCATCACGACCGGACATAATGAGGTGATAGCCGAGGCTATTTGAACCACCCCACCGCCGGCACTCGGATAGTTATCTTGGGCATAGCATTTTACCAAATCACCTCATTCTTTGGGGCAACACGTGAGGAACACAAATGCGAACAAGCCTGAATGGTCCCCAGGACATATGCAACTGAAAACTCACACCCCAGAAGTGACTCGAACCCATACTCCCAGAAGCAACGCATCTGGTATGTACAAGACGCCTTAATCCACTTGACCATCACGACCGGACATAATGAGGTGATAGCCGAGGCTATTTGAACCACCCACCGCCGGCACTCGGATAGTTATCTTGGGCATAGCATTTTACCAAATCACCTCATTCTTTGGGGCAACACGTGAGGAACACAAATGCGAACAAGCCTGAATGGTCCCCAGGACATATGCAACTGAAAACTCACACCCCAGAAGTGACTCGAACCCATACTCCCAGAAGCAACGCATCTGGTATGTACAAGACGCCTTAATCCACTTGACCATCACGACCGGACATAATGAGGTGATAGCCGAGGCTATTTGAACCACCCCACCGCCGGCACTCGGATAGTTATCTTGGGCATAGCATTTTACCAAATCACCTCATTCTTTGGGGCAACACGTGAGGAACACAAATGCGAACAAGCCTGAATGGTCCCCAGGACATATGCAACTGAAAACTCACACCCCAGAAGTGACTCGAACCCATACTCCCAGAAGCAACGCATCTGGTATGTACAAGACGCCTTAATCCACTTGACCATCACGACCGGACATAATGAGGTGATAGCCGAGGCTATTTGAACCACCCCACCGCCGGCACTCGGATAGTTATCTTGGGCATAGCATTTTACCAAATCACCTCATTCTTTGGGGCAACACGTGAGGAACACAAATGCGAACAAGCCTGAATGGTCCCCAGGACATATGCAACTGAAAACTCACACCCCAGAAGTGACTCGAACCCATACTCCCAGAAGCAACGCATCTGGTATGTACAAGACGCCTTAATCCACTTGACCATCACGACCGGACATAATGAGGTGATAGCCGAGGCTATTTGAACCACCCCACGCCGGCACTCGGATAGTTATCTTGGGCATAGCATTTTACCAAATCACCTCATTCTTTGGGGCAACACGTGAGGAACACAAATGCGAACAAGCCTGAATGGTCCCCAGGACATATGCAACTGAAAACTCACACCCCAGAAGTGACTCGAACCCATACTCCCAGAAGCAACGCATCTGGTATGTACAAGACGCCTTAATCCACTTGACCATCACGACCGGACATAATGAGGTGATAGCCGAGGCTATTTGAACCACCCCACCGCCGGCACTCGGATAGTTATCTTGGGCATAGCATTTTACCAAATCACCTCATTCTTTGGGGCAACACGTGAGGAACACAAATGCGAACAAGCCTGAATGGTCCCCAGGACATATGCAACTGAAAACTCACACCCCAGAAGTGACTCGAACCCATACTCCCAGAAGCAACGCATCTGGTATGTACAAGACGCCTTAATCCACTTGACCATCACGACCGGACATAATGAGGTGATAGCCGAGGCTATTTGAACCACCCCACCGCCGGCACTCGGATAGTTATCTTGGGCATAGCATTTTACCAAATCACCTCATTCTTTGGGGCAACACGTGAGGAACACAAATGCGAACAAGCCTGAATGGTCCCCAGGACATATGCAACTGAAAACTCACACCCCAGAAGTGACTCGAACCCATACTCCCAGAAGCAACGCATCTGGTATGTACAAGACGCCTTAATCCACTTGACCATCACGACCGGACATAATGAGGTGATAGCCGAGGCTATTTGAACCACCCCACCGCCGGCACTCGGATAGTTATCCGAGTGCCGGCGGTGGGGTGGTTCAAATAGCCTCGGCTATCACCTCATTATGTCCGGTCGTGATGGTCAAGTGGATTAAGGCGTCTTGTACATACCAGATGCGTTGCTTCTGGGAGTATGGGTTCGAGTCACTTCTGGGGTGTGAGTTTTCAGTTGCATATGTCCTGGGGACCATTCAGGCTTGTTCGCATTTGTGTTCCTCACGTGTTGCCCCAAAGAATGAGGTGATTTGGTAAAATGCTATGCCCAAGATAACTATCCGAGTGCCGGCGGTGGGGTGGTTCAAATAGCCTCGGCTATCACCTCATTATGTCCGGTCGTGATGGTCAAGTGGATTAAGGCGTCTTGTACATACCAGATGCGTTGCTTCTGGGAGTATGGGTTCGAGTCACTTCTGGGGTGTGAGTTTTCAGTTGCATATGTCCTGGGGACCATTCAGGCTTGTTCGCATTTGTGTTCCTCACGTGTTGCCCCAAAGAATGAGGTGATTTGGTAAAATGCTATGCCCAAGATAACTATCCGAGTGCCGGCGGTGGGGTGGTTCAAATAGCCTCGGCTATCACCTCATTATGTCCGGTCGTGATGGTCAAGTGGATTAAGGCGTCTTGTACATACCAGATGCGTTGCTTCTGGGAGTATGGGTTCGAGTCACTTCTGGGGTGTGAGTTTTCAGTTGCATATGTCCTGGGGACCATTCAGGCTTGTTCGCATTTGTGTTCCTCACGTGTTGCCCCAAAGAATGAGGTGATTTGGTAAAATGCTATGCCCAAGATAACTATCCGAGTGCCGGCGGTGGGGTGGTTCAAATAGCCTCGGCTATCACCTCATTATGTCCGGTCGTGATGGTCAAGTGGATTAAGGCGTCTTGTACATACCAGATGCGTTGCTTCTGGGAGTATGGGTTCGAGTCACTTCTGGGGTGTGAGTTTTCAGTTGCATATGTCCTGGGGACCATTCAGGCTTGTTCGCATTTGTGTTCCTCACGTGTTGCCCCAAAGAATGAGGTGATTTGGTAAAATGCTATGCCCAAGATAACTATCCGAGTGCCGGCGGTGGGGTGGTTCAAATAGCCTCGGCTATCACCTCATTATGTCCGGTCGTGATGGTCAAGTGGATTAAGGCGTCTTGTACATACCAGATGCGTTGCTTCTGGGAGTATGGGTTCGAGTCACTTCTGGGGTGTGAGTTTTCAGTTGCATATGTCCTGGGGACCATTCAGGCTTGTTCGCATTTGTGTTCCTCACGTGTTGCCCCAAAGAATGAGGTGATTTGGTAAAATGCTATGCCCAAGATAACTATCCGAGTGCCGGCGGTGGGGTGGTTCAAATAGCCTCGGCTATCACCTCATTATGTCCGGTCGTGATGGTCAAGTGGATTAAGGCGTCTTGTACATACCAGATGCGTTGCTTCTGGGAGTATGGGTTCGAGTCACTTCTGGGGTGTGAGTTTTCAGTTGCATATGTCCTGGGGACCATTCAGGCTTGTTCGCATTTGTGTTCCTCACGTGTTGCCCCAAAGAATGAGGTGATTTGGTAAAATGCTATGCCCAAGATAACTATCCGAGTGCCGGCGGTGGGGTGGTTCAAATAGCCTCGGCTATCACCTCATTATGTCCGGTCGTGATGGTCAAGTGGATTAAGGCGTCTTGTACATACCAGATGCGTTGCTTCTGGGAGTATGGGTTCGAGTCACTTCTGGGGTGTGAGTTTTCAGTTGCATATGTCCTGGGGACCATTCAGGCTTGTTCGCATTTGTGTTCCTCACGTGTTGCCCCAAAGAATGAGGTGATTTGGTAAAATGCTATGCCCAAGATAACTATCCGAGTGCCGGCGGTGGGGTGGTTCAAATAGCCTCGGCTATCACCTCATTATGTCCGGTCGTGATGGTCAAGTGGATTAAGGCGTCTTGTACATACCAGATGCGTTGCTTCTGGGAGTATGGGTTCGAGTCACTTCTGGGGTGTGAGTTTTCAGTTGCATATGTCCTGGGGACCATTCAGGCTTGTTCGCATTTGTGTTCCTCACGTGTTGCCCCAAAGAATGAGGTGATTTGGTAAAATGCTATGCCCAAGATAACTATCCGAGTGCCGGCGGTGGGGTGGTTCAAATAGCCTCGGCTATCACCTCATTATGTCCGGTCGTGATGGTCAAGTGGATTAAGGCGTCTTGTACATACCAGATGCGTTGCTTCTGGGAGTATGGGTTCGAGTCACTTCTGGGGTGTGAGTTTTCAGTTATATATATATATATATAATATATATATATATATATATATAATATATTATATATATATATATATATATTTATATATGTATATGTACGTACATGTGTGTCTGTTCATGTATATGTATGAGTATAAAGTATATATGGAAGCTGATCAGAATTACATTTCACTTTTGTAAATGCACATTAATGACACTATGTAAGACACGTCGAACACTTTATAAAGGGCATACGTAAATCTGTGTATCTATGTATTTACGTATGTAGCTTAGCTTAGTATTTTAAATGCACCGAATCACCTTCTGGGGTTGATTGTCCAATAAACCCCTGAACTATATGTTTAACACGTCTCTAACCCTGTCCATGGAGGACAGAAGAAAATGTATATATGCTGGTTAGCATTTTAAATGTGTGGCCACGTCTGTGGTAGAAAATAAAAAAAAAATAAAAACTCATACCCACCACATGCTTGATTCTCACTACCACACACCAGACTCTCACCCACCACACAGCAGACTCTCACCCCTCCACACACCAGACTCTCACTCTCCACACACAAGACTCTCACTCTCCACACACCAGACTCTTACCCACCACACACCAGACACTCACCCTCCACACACCAGACTCTCACCCTCTGCACACCAGACTCTCACCTACCATACACTAGACTCTCACCATCCACACACCAGATTCATACCCTTTCCACACCAGACTCTCACCCTCCACACACCCGACTCTCACCCACCACACACCAGAATCTCACCCACCACACACCAGACTCTCACCCACCACACACCAGACTCTCACCATCCACACACCAGACTTTTACCCTTTACACACCAGACTCTCACTCAATATACTCAAGACTCTCCCCCTTCACACGCTAGACTCTCACCCACCTCACACCAGACTACCACCCACGACATACCAGACTCTCACCCTCCACACACCAGACTCTCACCCTCCACACACCAGACTCTCACCCTCCACACACCAAACTCTCAGCCACCACACACAAGATTCTCATCCTCCACACACCAAACTCTCACCCTCCAAACGCTAGACTCTCACCCACCACACACCAAACTCTCACCCACCACACACCAAACTCTCAGCCACCACACACAAGATTCTCATCCACCACACACCAGACTCTCACCCTCCTAACACTTGACTCTCACCCACTCCACAACAGATTCTTACGCATCACATGTCAGACACTCACTCTCCAGACACTAGACTCTAACCCACGAAACAACCGTCTCTCACTCTTGACACACCAGACTCTATCCCATCACACGCAATACTCTCACTACCACACAACAGACTCTCACCACCACACATTTGACTCTCACCTACCACACAACAGACTCTCACCCACCACAGGTGGGTGAGAGGCGCCTGAGGCGGGACCAAAGAGCCAGAGCTCAACCCCCGCAAGCACAACTAGGTGAGTACACACCAGACTCTCACCCTCCTCACACCAGACTCTCACCCACCACACACCAGACTCTCACCACTACACACCAGACCCTCACCACCACACACCAGACTCTCATCCTCGACTCACCAGACTCTCACCACCACACACCAGACTCTCACCCTCCAGACACTAGACTCTCACCCACCACACACCCGACTCTCACTCTTGAAACGCTATACTCTCACTACCACACACCAGACTATCACCACCACACACCTGATTCTCACCCACTACACAACAGACTCTCACCCACTACACAACAGACTCTCACCCACCACACAACATACTCTCATCCTCTAAACAACAGACTCTCACCCACCACACATCAGACTCTCACCCTCGACTCACCAGACTCTCACTACCACACACCAGACTCTCACCACCACACACCAGACTCTCACCCTCCAGACACTAGACTCTCACCACACCACACACCCGACTCTCACTCTTGAAACGCTATACTCTCACTACCACACTCCAGACTCTCACCCACCACACACCAGACTCTCACCCACCACACACCAGACTCTCACCCACCTCACACCAGACTCTCACCCACCATACACCAGACTCTCACCCACCACACACCAGACTCTCACCCACTATACTCCAGACTCTCACCCACAACACACCAGGCTCTCACCCACCACACACCAGACTCTCACCCACCATACACCAGACTCTCACCCACCACACACCAGACTCTCGCTCACCACACACCAGACTCTCGCCCACCACACACCAGACTCTCACTCACCACACACCAGACTCTCACACACCACACTCCAGACACTCACCCACAACACACAAGACTCACCCACAACACGCCAGACTCTCACCACACTCCAGACTCTCACCCACAACACACCAGACTCTTATTCACCACACTCCAGACTCTCACCCACCACACACCATACTCTCATCCACTACACAACAGACTCTCACCCACCACACATCAGACTATCACCCACTACACAACACACTCTCACCCACCACACACCAGACTCTTACCCTCGACTCACCAGACTCTCACTACCACACACCAGACTCTCACTACCACACACCAGACTCTCACCACCACACACCAGACTCTCACCCTCCAGACACTAGACTCTCACCCACCACACACTCGACTCTCACTCTTGAAACGCTATACTCTCACTAGCACACACCAGACTCTCACCCACCACACACCAGACTCTCACCCACCACACACCAGACTCACCCCCACCAGACTCTTACCTACCACACACCAGACTCTCACCCTCCAGACACTAGACTCTCACCCACCACACACCCGACTCTCACTCTTGAAACGCTATACTCTCACTACCACACACCAGACTCTCACCCACCACACACCAGACTCTCACCCACCACACACCAGACTCACCCCCACCTGACTCTTACCTACCACACACCAGACTCTCACCCACCACACACCAGACTCTCACCCACCACACACCAGACTCTCACCCACCACACTCCAGACACTCACCCACAACACACCAGACTTTCACCCACCACACTCAGACACTCAACCACCACACTCCAGACACTCACCCACCACACTCCAGACTCTCACCCACAACACACCAGACTCATACCCACCACACACCAGACTCATCACCACACACCAGACTCTCACCCACCACACACAGACTCTCACCACCATACACCAGACTCTCACCCACCACACTCCAGACACTCACCCACAACACACCAGACTCTCACTCACCACACTCCAGACTCTCACCCACCACACTCCAGACTCTCACCTACCACACACCAGACTCTCACTCACCACACTCCAGACTCTCACCCACCACACATCAGACTCTCACAAACCACACCCAAGACTGCCGTAGAACACAGGGCTAACAAACGTCGACACAAACTATTGCTTAATTGACTTTAACTGGTCCTCACTACAGAAGGCAACACCCTCAGGCAGCAGGATAATGAATACAATTACCACCAGGCGCACGTCTCCTGGGCGTCAGGAGGTCCACAGTAACTAGACCAACAGAGTGGTATTCCCGTGATCACCTAGTGTTTACAAATATGGTTTTTAAGCCCAGGGTGAACATGTGAGAGCAGGGCAGGTGTAGACGAGGTGTTTCCTCTGCAGCTCGGAACGACAGCCGCTGTCAGCTCCGGTCTTCGCGCCTTACAATTGTCTCGTCGGTGGTTACTTGTGGAGATGAGTTAAGACAACTTGAACTTCTTGTGTAGGAATAAGAACTCTCTTATCTACCCGAGGTATCCAAGTTCAGGAGCTGCTGAAACACTAGCGCTTCTTAGGAACGGTCCAGACCCGTTCTTTTATTTTTTTTTCTACCACAGACGTGGCCACACACTTATAATGCTAACTAGAACATATGTACATGTTCTTCTGTCCTCCATGGACAGGGTTAGAGATTTGTTAAACATATAGTTCAGTGATTTGTTGATCAATCAACGACAAAGAGTAAATGTAGTGCTTTTAAAATGATAATCTGACCAATAAACATAAATGCTCAGATTTATATCTGTCCTACATAAACAGTGTTCGATAGGTCTTTTTACATATTGTCATTAATGTGCGTTTACAAAGGTGAAATGCAATTTTGACCAGCTACCACCGATCCTTTATACACACACACACACACACACACACACACACACACACACACACACACACACACACACACACAGGCAGATACTAGCCGGCAGATAGAGAGAAAAAGAGGAGTATTAGTAGCAGGCATTTAAGAGCAAACAGGGACCAGCCCAATTAAAGAGGTAAGGATGGAGGGAAATGACCAGAATGTTGAAAAGGTTTTCAGGCTTAGAAAGTACAACAAGGACAGAGACCGAATGATAAAGGTGGTATTCATGAGCGAAATCACGAAAGGGGAACTGTTAGCAAGGAAGAGCCATCTAGCAAATGTACAGAAGTTCAAAAAAAGTATTCCTGCAGAGGGACATGACAAGGGAAGAGAGAAAGCAGGCAGCAGACGCGAGGAAGGAGCGCAGGAAGAGAGGAATCAGAGCACCACAACCCTGAACCCTACAATCCCAGAGGGGAGTGGGGAACTCTCCTCATACAGTGCAACAGCCACAGGGAGTGGGGCACCACCCACATTCTACCCAACAGACACCCTACCTGCCCCATCCCCTGTCAGCCCCCACTAATTAACCACCTAAAGCACCCTCCCCCCACCCACCCCCTCCTCCCACTTACCCCCTCTCCCTAGGACCTCTCTTGTCCCCCATCCCCCAAGCCCTCCCTTCTCCCACATGCCCTCTTGTGTCTCCCACCTCCAAGCCCTTTGTTCTCCCCTGCCCGCTTAAACCCCCCCACTCTCCCCCACCCCCACCTAAGTCTTCCCGTCTCCACCACTCCTCTAAACCCTCCCTCTTTCTAACCCTTTCCCTCCACGCCCCCCAAGCCCTCCCCCCTTTTCTGCCCCCCCATCTCCCAAAACTCTCCTCCCCCTATTCTCCCCCAACCTTCCCCCTCTCAACCCTCTCACTCTTCCCCCCAACCCTCCCCCTCTCACTCTCCCACCCTTCCCTCCCCCTTTCACCCCCCTATCCACCCCCTCTTCCCCACCTCCCCAAGCCCTCCCTCCTCCACCAGTCTCCTCGTACCAGATCCTCCCAGCTCCCACTCACCCCAGAGGAGAAGCAGAAGAGAGTCAGTTTCAGGGTGATATACTCGAACATAGATGGGATCACAAGCAAGACAAGTGAACTAAGGGAAAGAGCACAAGAAGTGAACCAGATGTAATCAGACTCACTGAAACAAAACTCTCTGGAATCATAATGAATGCAGAGTTTCCTCATGAGTACACAGTGATAAGGAAAGAGAGGGAAGGTATGGGGGGAGGCGGAGTGGCGCTACTCATGAGAAAGGAATGGAGTTTTAAGGAGAAGGCTATTCCGGGCTGTGAGGGGTTCAGAGACAACATAGCAGGCACCATGACAATGGGAGAACCAACAGTAGTAGTAGCAGTAATATACAACCCTCCGCCAAATGACAGAAGACCCAGTCAAGAGCATGAAAACAACAACATGGCAGTTAACACTATAATTGAGAGGGCAGCCTCTGCTGCCTGTAAAAATAGATCCCACCTGCTCATCATGGAGAACTTCAATCACAGAAGGATTGACTGGGAGAACAAGGAATCGCATGGAGGCGAGGATACTTGGAGAGCCAAACTATTGGAGGTGGTGATTAGAAACTTTTCAACCCAGCATGTCAGAGAACCCACAAGGATGAGAGGAAATGACGAACCAGCAAGACTCGACCTAGTCTTCACTCTGAACGTCTCCGACATAAGAGAAATCGGTTTTGAGGACCCAGTAGGAATGAGCGACCACAGTGTACTGGTGTTTGAGTACCTGATTGAAGAAGGGTTATTGAACTCGAGGAGGGATACCGAATCCAAAAGGTTAGCATACCGAAGGGGAAACTATGAGGAGAAAAGAAAATTCCTGACAGATATAGCATGGGAAACAGAGCTCAGGGGAAAGACGGCCCAAGATATGATGGACTACATCATGCAGAAGTGCAAGGACGCAGCAAACAAGTTTGTCCCAGTCCAAAAGGAAAACAGTGAAATAAAGATGAGAAACCCATGGTTTATTAATCAGAGATGTAGGCTAGCTAAGCAGCAAAGTAAAAGGGCATGGAGAAACTATAGGATAACAGGACACTGGAGAGCAGAGAAATATACCAGAAAGCCAGGAATGAATATGTCATGATGAGAAGAGAGGCAGAAAGACAATGCGAAAATGACATCGAACGCAAGGCAAAGACTCGGCCTAAATTGCTGCATAGCCTCATCAGGAGAAAAACAACAGTAAAGGAACAGGTTATGAAATTAAGGATAGGGGCGGAAGGATTCACTACAAATGACAAGGAAGTGTGTGAGGAATTGAATAAGAAATTCCAGGAGGTCTTCACCTTAGAGCAAGGAGAAATTCCAGAGGTAAGTAAGTAGGAAGTGTTTACTAGAGTTGGATGTGACAAATGCTATAGCGCCAGATGGAATCTCCCCTTGGATACTAAGGGAAGGAGCAGAAGAACTGTGCCTACCACCCTCCATAGTGTATA
>NC_091196.1:10146042-10166964 GCF_040958095.1 Procambarus clarkii
AAAAGAACTGGGAAACAAAGGGCTGGCGTACCGAAAGAGAAACTATGAGGAGATGAATAAATTCCTATGGGATATACATTGGGACACAGAACTCGGAACCAAGTCCGTACAAGACACGATGGACTATGTCACCCAAAAATGTCAGGAGGCTGTAAGCAGGTTTGTCCCAGACTCTCTCTCTCCACACGCTAGACTCTTAACACTCCACACGCCACACTCCCTCCACACGCTAGACTCTACCACACACCAGATATCCACCGTATTTTTAAAGAACATGAAAGAGTAAAGCAAGATAGATATACATACAAACTAACTAGAGCACAAGGTGACTTGCATGCATTTCTAGTTGCAAATAGAGAGGTGAGAGACATGAGCAACGTTATATGTAATAAACATTGGAAAGAAGTCCTACAAAGTATAAATGAGAGTGCTGGCTGTGCCACCGTAGGGTGCAGACGTCGAGCTCTGGCTGTCAGTGGTCGTCTGCCGTTGCTGTGGGGGGGTGGAACTCCCGCTGGTCGGGGCCCCACCTGCCAGTATGGACGGGGCTGGTTCTAGCCGTATTCGAAGAATAGACACAATGCGGCTGGATTTTTCTGCTGATGTGGACTGGCCCGTTGTTGAAGTTGCCCTCCTCGACGTCCTCCGTGTTGACGTTCCCGAGCTCCTGGGCTTAGAGAAGTTGTCGCCCGCCCGTGTTGCGGTGTCATTCGCCACGTCACATGTATACCGGGAGTTTGTGGCCCGCTGGAATGGCCGCGCGCTTCCTCTTCCGGCCTCGGCTGTGTCTGTAGAGGTCTCGGATCCCTGGGGGCCGTTGACATTTGTGAGTATTCATGGCGTGCCGGTGACATTCCCCGAGGCGGCCCTCATGGCCTTGTTTACGCGGTTTGGGTCGGTGGTGAAGCACCGGTTCAACACTTTGAGTGCGGGTCGACTGAAAGGGGTCCGGCTGGGTTCACGCACGCTTGTCATGCGGCTCACGAGCCCAATACCGTCCAGGGTCTCGTATCGTGGGCTGTCTCTGAGGACTTTCTATCAGGGGCAGACCCGAACGTGTTTCCGGAGTGGTGCTGAGGGCCACGTCGTGGCCGGTTGTGACGCTCCTTATACAGAAGCCCCTTCAGTTTTCCTGGAGGATGATTTTCCTCGCTTACCTGTGCGTGTGGACTCCCCGGCAGATTCTCGCTCTGTGCAGGTGCCTGGTATGGATCCCGTGGCAGTTCCGGATGTCGCTATGTCTGGACCGGATGTGTCTGCCCCGCCGGTGAACTCGGGGGACCTGGGGGCGCCTGTTTCGGACCTTCATCGTTCGGTGACTGTGGAGTTGCATCCGCATCCGATTGCCTTGGGGGATGCTGTAGGGGTGGTGCCTGCGTCTCCTGCTGGAGGCAATATGCTTCCCGGGGCTGATATGTGTGTCTCCACCCACGTCCTCTGCCTCGTCGCCTCTGGGAGTTTCCTCGTTGACGAGTACCTCTTCTATTCTACATGTTCCGTCGCCCTCCCTGGATACCTCACGTGTGCTGACGTCTTCCCTTCCGCCTGTTGTGTCTCTTCCTTCTTCGACTCCGGTCTCCGTTCCTGGTGGTGGCTTTTTGCCCCGCATTGTTCAGGCTGCTGTTCTGCGTGAACGTGCTGCCCCGATTTTGGGGCCGCCTGTCGATGGTTCTTCTGGGACACCGCTTGTTGGGGGTGACAGCTCCGACGATCAGCAGAGTCTTTATAGGCGCCGTCGCTCGGCTCGGGGTGCGTCACCTCACCGGTCATGGGCCGAGGAGCGTGAAGCAATGGAGGATGATGATGTGGCCGACGCTGTGTTGCCTTCTGAGTTGGATGCTGTGCCTCCTGCTGGTGGCTCCCCTCAGTGGGCTGTTGCCCCTGGTAAGAGCGACCTTGTGGTGGTGTTGACAAAGGATGTGAAGCGGGGGGGCCTCTGCTCCTGTTCCGGTTGGTGGGGGCTCTGGAGCCCCTGCGGGGCCACCCTCTGAGGGTCTCGGAGCGGTTCCTGACACCGAACGGTGTGCACGCCCTAGTGGGCGGGCCAGTGTGCGGCCTGCCGTGCAGTCAGTTGTGCCTCCCAGTGTGTGCCCGTGTGTCCAGCGTCCTCGGGGAAACCCATACCTTTTGTCCTCTCGACCGGCGAGGTGCTCGACGGATCTACGGCAACTGCGACTTATAAGTGTACTGACTTGGTGCGTCCTGTTCCCTGGTGCCCATCTACCATCTGGGTTCCACGGGCTCAGTGTATTGTCTCGGGAGTGCCAAATTCGATGCCTCGGCCTACTGCAGCTCCTGGGTGTCCGATTCCTGAAAGTGACCAACTTGTTTGGGAGGCTTATTGTTTACGGTTTCCTGATCGGGAGTACCCGGAGAAGTATGAGTGATTGGTTTATTGGTGTGTTTGGTTTCTGTCTATGTTGTGCGTGATGTTTCCCCAGTGCCTGCGTGCACAGGTGGGTGTCCTTGTTTGTGCGTGTGGGTGTTGTTCTTGCCCCTGCATGACTTGTTTTCTTGTATGTTTTGTGCTTTGCATTTGGTGTGTGTGTTTGTGTTGTGTTTGTGTGCGGTTGTGGGTGTTTGGTGTTATTTCTTTCGTGTCGTTGCGGTGCCTGCGTGCACAGGTGGGTGTCCTTGTTTGTGCGTGTGGGTGGTGTGGGTGTTGTTCTTGCCCCTTCATGACTTGTTTTCTTGTATGTTTTGTGCTTTGCATTTGGTGTGTGTGTTTGTGTTGTGGTTGTGTGCGGTTGTGGGTGTTTGGTGTTATTTCTTTCGTGTCGTTGCGCTCGCCCTGTGTAATGTGTTGGGGTGGCGGGCGGTGTGGTTGTGTATGTCGCTTTTGTGCGTGTGTTTATTATCTTGTCCTTGTGACATTGCTTTCTTAGGTGTGCGGCATTGTTGTGTTTATGTTATCTCTGTATTTCCCTGTTTATGTCTTTATATGTTTTTTGTTTTTATTTTTGTTGTTTCCTGTAGCTCTGCACTTATGCCTCTGTGTCAGTGGTTTATGAGGCCTGTTGTTGTTATGTACTAGTCTGCACCTGAGTTTGGGTTGTTGGGATGGGCTTGTTTTGTGTTTACTGTCTGTATTTCTGTACTTCCGTTTTTTGTGGATGTGACTGTTTTATGTTATTTATGTCGTGTTATTTATGTGTAAAGTACTGTTTTTTTGTTTGTTTGTGTGTGTGTGTGTACCCTCCAGTGCCCGTTTCGGGGTTTTCTCATTGTGCCATATTTTATGTGTTTTATTTCTTGGTTTTTGTTGTGTATGTTTAGTTTGCATCCGTGTTTCTGTACTTTGTTATGTTTGTCCTGTATGTATGTATGTTTGTTTTCTATTGTCTGGTTTGTATTTTGTGTATTTCTTTTATAAAACTAAAATTTTGTATATGTGTGAGTGTCTGGTTTATTCTGTGTATGTTTGTTGTGTCTTTCCATGTCCATAATGCGTCCGTTTGTTGTATGTCCATTATTATGTTTCATTTTGTATTCGGACTAATGTCCCTGGAGTTTCTAGGGTCTTGTACTGCAATGTTCTCTTTTATGCCTTTGTTTCTGCTTATGTTTTGTTGTAATGTTCTTGTTCTTCTGTTCATGTACATTGTGCTATACTTTTTATATTTCTTTTGTAAAAAAAAAAAAAAAAAAAAAAAAAACTGAGCTAGTAAAAGCACCTTAATCACCTTCAGTGATTAAGTGCTTAATTGCACACTAGTTTCTCTATCAGCTATCTCACCTTTTCAGAGTAAAAGAGACAAATGTATGTGAAGGCATGTGTGTGTAGATATGTATTTATATATATATATATATATATATATATAATATATATATATATATATATATAATATATATTTATATATTTATATATGTATATGTACGTACATGTGTGT
The DNA here is from genome assembly GCF_040958095.1 of Procambarus clarkii. Taxonomy (NCBI): domain Eukaryota; kingdom Metazoa; phylum Arthropoda; class Malacostraca; order Decapoda; family Cambaridae; genus Procambarus; species Procambarus clarkii. Next base: position 10,149,933 of record NC_091196.1, read on the forward strand.
GTGTTCATGTATATGTATGAGTATAAAGTATATATGGAAGCTGATCAGAATTACATTTCACTTTTGTAAATGCACATTAATGACACTATGTAAGACACGTCGAACACTTTATAAAGGGCATACGTAAATCTGTGTATCTATGTATTTACGTATGTAGCTTAGCTTAGTATTTTAAATGCACCGAATCACCTTCTCGGGTTGATTGTCCAATAAACCCCTGAACTATATGTTTAACACATCTCTAACCCTGTCCATGGAGGACAGAAGAAAATGTATATATGCTGGTTAGCATTTTAAATGTGTGGCCACGTCTGTGGTAGAAAATAAAAAAAAATAAAAACTCATACCCACCACATGCTTGATTCTCACTACCACACACCAGACTCACACCCACCACACAGCAGACTCTCACCCCTCCACACACCAGACTCTCACTCTCCACACACAAGACTCTCACTCTCCACACACCAGACTCTCGCCCTCCACACTCCAGACTCTCACCATCGACACACCAGACTCTTACCCACCACACACCAGACACTCACCCTCCACACACCAGACTCTCACCCTCTGCACACCAGACTCTCACCTACCACACACTAGACTCTCACCATCCACACACCAGATTCATACCCTTTACACACCAGACTCTCACCCTCCACACACCCGACTCTCACCCACCACACACCAGAATCTCACCCACCACACACCAGACTCTCACCCACCACACACCAGACTCTCACCATCCACACACCAGACTTTTACCCTTTACACACCAGACTCTCACTCAATATACTCAAGACTCTCCCCCTTCACACGCTAGACTCTCACCCACCTCACAACAGACTACCACCCACGACATACCAGACTCTCACCCTCCACACACCAGACTCTCACCCTCCACACACCAGACTCTCACCCTCCACACACCAAACTCTCAGCCACCACACACAAGATTCTCATCCTCCACACACCAAACTCTCACCCTCCAAACGCTAGACTCTCACCCACCACACACCAAACTCTCACCCACCACACACCAAACTCTCAGCCACCACACACAAGATTCTCATCCACCACACACCAGACTCTCACCCTCCTAACACTTGACTCTCACCCACTCCACAACAGATTCTTACGCATCACATGTCAGACACTCACTCTCCAGACACTAGACTCTAACCCACGAAACAACCGTCTCTCACTCTTGACACACCAGACTCTATCCCATCACACGCAATACTCTCACTACCACACAACAGACTCTCACCACCACACATTTGACTCTCACCTACCACACAACAGACTCTCACCCACCACAGGTGGGTGAGAGGCGCCTGAGGCGGGACCAAAGAGCCAGAGCTCAACCCCCGCAAGCACAACTAGGTGAGTACACACCAGACTCTCACCCTCCTCACACCAGACTCTCACCCACCACACACCAGACTCTCACCACTACACACCAGACCCTCACCACCACACACCAGACTCTCATCCTCGACTCACCAGACTCTCACCACCACACACCAGACTCTCACCCTCCAGACACTAGACTCTCACCCACCACACACCCGACTCTCACTCTTGAAACGCTATACTCTCACTACCACACCAGACTCTCACCACCACACACCTGACTCTCACCCACTACACAACAGACTCTCACCCACTACACAACAGACTCTCACCCACCACACAACATACTCTCATCCTCTAAACAACAGACTCTCACCCACCACTCATCAGACTCTCACCCTCGACTCACCAGACTCTCACTACCACACACCAGACTCTCACCACCACACACCAGACTCTCACCCACCACACACCAGACTCTCACCCACCATACACCAGACTCTCACCCACCACACTCCAGACACTCACCCACAACACACCAGACTCTCACTCACCACACTCCAGACTCTCACCCACCACACTCCAGACTCTCACCTACCACACACCAGACTCTCACTCACCACACTCCAGACACTCACCCACACACACCAGACTCTCACCCACAACACAACAGACTCTCACTCACCACACACTCCAGACTCTCACCCATCACACACCAGACTCTCACCAACCACACCCAAGACTGCCGTAGAACACAGGGCTAACAAACGTCGACACAAACTGTTGCTTAATTGACTTTAACTGGTCCTCACTACAGAAGGCAACACCCTCAGGCAGCAGGATAATGAATACAATTACCACCAGGCGCACGTCTCCTGGGCGTCAGGAGGTCCACAGTAACTAGACCAACAGAGTGGTATTCCCGTGAACACCGAGTGTTTACAAATATGGTCATTAAGCCCAGGGTGAACATGTGAGAGCAGGGCAGGTGTAGACGAGGTGTTTCCTCTGCAGCTCGGAACGACAGCCGCTGTCAGCTCCGGTCTTCGCGCCTTACAATTGTCTCGTTGGTGGTTACTTGTGGAGATGAGTTAAGACAACTTGAACTTCTTGTGTAGGAATTAGAACTCTCTTATCTACCCGAGGTATCCAAGTTCAGGAGCTGCTGAAACACTAGCGCTTCTTAGGAACGGTCCAGACCCGTTCTTTTATTTTTTTTCTACCACAGACGTGGCCACACACTTATAATGCTAACTAGAACATATGTACATGTTCTTCTGTCCTCCATGGACAGGGTTAGAGAGTTGTTAAACATATAGTTCAGTGATTTGTTGATTAATCAACGACAAAGAGTAAATGTAGTGCTTTTAAAATGATAATCTGACCAATAAACATAAATGTTCAGATTTATATCTGTCCTACATAAACAGTGTTCGATAGGTCTTTTTACATATTGTCATTAATGTGCGTTTACAAAGGTGAAATGCAATTTTGACCAGCTACCACCGATCCTTTATACACACCACACACACACACACACACACACACACACACACACACACACACACACACACACACACACACACACACACACACACACACACACACACACACACACACACACACACACACACACACAGGCAGATACTAGCCGGCAGATAGAGAGAAAAAGAGGAGTATTAGTAGCAGGCATTAAAGAGCAAACAGGGACCAGCCCAATTAAAGAGGTAAGGATGGAGGGAAATGACCAGAATGTTGAAAAGGTTTTCAGGCTTAGAAAGTACAACAAGGACAGAGACCGAATGATAAAGGTGGTATTCATGAGCGAAATCACGAAAGGGGAACTGTTAGCAAGGAAGAGCCATCTAGCAAATGTACAGAAGTTCAAAAAAAGTATTCCTGCAGAGGGACATGACAAGGGAAGAGAGAAAGCAGGCAGCAGACGCGAGGAAGGAGCGCAGGAAGAGAGAGAGGAATCAGAGCACCACAACCCTGAACCCTACAATCCCAGAGGGGAGTGGGGAACTCTCCTCATACAGTGCAACAGCCACAGGGAGTGGGGCACCACCCCCACTTTCTACCCAACAGACACCCTACCTGCCCCATCCCGTCAGCCCCTTCTAATTAACCACCTAAAGCACCCTCCCCCCCACCCACCCCCCTCCTCCCACTTACCCCCTCTCCCTAGGACCTCTCTTGTCCCCCATCCCCCAAGCCCTCCCTTCTCCCACATGCCATCTTGTGTCTCCCACCTCCAAGCCCTTTGTTCTCCCCTGCCCGCTTGAACCCCCCCACTCTCCCCCACCCCCACCTAAGTCTTCCCGTCTCCACCACTCCTCTAAACCCTCCCTCTTTCTAGCCCTTTTCCCCCACGCCCCCCAAGCCCTCCCCCCTTTTCTGCCCCCCCCATCTCCCAAAACCTCTCCTCCCCCTATTCTCCCCCAACCTTCCCCCTCTCAACCCTCTCACTCTTCCCCCCAACCCTCCCCCTCTCACTCTCCCACCCTTCCCTCCCCCTTTCACCCCCCTATCCACCCCCTCTTCCCCACCTCCCCAAGCCCTCCCTCCTCCACCAGTCTCCTCGTACCAGATCCTCCCAGCTCCCACTCACCCCAGAGGAGAAGCAGAAGAGAGTCAGTTTCAGGGTGATATACTCGAACATAGATGGGATCACAAGCAAGACAAGTGAACTAAGGGAAAGAGCACAAGAAGTGAACCCAGATGTAATCAGACTCACTGAAACAAAACTCTCTGGAATCATAATGAATGCAGAGTTTCCTCATGAGTACACAGTGATAAGGAAAGAGAGGGAAGGTATGGGGGGAGGCGGAGTGGCGCTACTCATGAGAAAGGAATGGAGTTTTAAGGAGAAGGCTATTCCGGGCTGTGAGGGGTTCAGAGACAACATAGCAGGCACCATGACAATGGGAGAACCAACAGTAGTAGTAGCAGTAATATACAACCCTCCACCAAATGACAGAAGACCCAGTCAAGAGCATGAAAACAACAACATGGCAGTTAACACTATAATTGAGAGGGCAGCCTCTGCTGCCTGTAAAAATAGATCCCACCTGCTCATCATGGAGAACTTCAATCACAGAAGGATTGACTGGGAGAACAAGGAATCGCATGGAGGCGAGGATACTTGGAGAGCCAAACTATTGGAGGTGGTGATTAGAAACTTTTCAACCCAGCATGTCAGAGAACCCACAAGGATGAGAGGAAATGACGAACCAGCAAGACTCGACCTAGTCTTCACTCTGAACGTCTCCGACATAAGAGAAATCGGTTTTGAGGACCCAGTAGGAATGAGCGACCACAGTGTACTGGTGTTTGAGTACCTGATTGAAGAAGGGTTATTGAACTCGAGGAGGGATACCGAATCCAAAAGGTTAGCATACCGAAGGGGAAACTATGAGGAGAAAAGAAAATTCCTGACAGATATAGCATGGGAAACAGAGCTCAGGGGAAAGACGGCCCAAGATATGATGGACTACATCATGCAGAAGTGCAAGGACGCAGCAAACAAGTTTGTCCCAGTCCAAAAGGAAAACAGTGAAATAAAGATGAGAAACCCATGGTTTATTAATCAGAGATGTAGGCTAGCTAAGCAGCAAAGTAAAAGGGCATGGAGAAACTATAGGAATAACAGGACACTGGAGAGCAGAGAAATATACCAGAAAGCCAGGAATGAATATGTCATGATGAGAAGAGAGGCAGAAAGACAATGCGAAAATGACATCGAACGCAAGGCAAAGACTCGGCCTAAATTGCTGCATAGCCTCATCAGGAGAAAAACAACAGTAAAGGAACAGGTTATGAAATTAAGGATAGGGGCGGAAGGATTCACTACAAATGACAAGGAAGTGTGTGAGGAATTGAATAAGAAATTCCAGGAGGTCTTCACCTTAGAGCAAGGAGAAATTCCAGAGGTAAGTAAGTAGGAAGTGTTTACTAGAGTTGGATGTGACAAATGCTATAGCGCCAGATGGAATCTCCCCTTGGATACTAAGGGAAGGAGCAGAAGAACTGTGCCTACCACCCTCCATAGTGTATAACAAATCACTGGCAACAGGGGAACTGCCAGAAATTTGGAAAACAGCTAACGTAGTCCCGATATACAAGAAAGGGGATAGACAGGAGGCATTGAACTACAGGCCAGTGTCTCTAACCTGCACACCATGCAAGCTGATGGAGACGATTGTGCGAAGAAAGCTAGTGGAGCATCTGGAGCGAAAGAACTTTGTAACACAGCATCAACATGGGTTCAGGGATGGCAAGTCCTGCATCACAGGGTTACTTGAATTCTACGACCAGGCAACAAAAATAAGACAAGAAAGAGAAGGGTGGGCAGACTGCATATTTTTGGATTGTCAGAAAGCCTTTGATACAGTACCACACAAGAGGCTAGTGAAAAAGCTGGAGATGCAGGCTGGAGTGAAAGGGAAGGTACTCCATTGGATAAAGGAGTACCTAAGCAACAGGAGACAACGAGTCAGTGTGAGGGGTGAGGTCTCAGATTGGCGAGACGTTACGAGTGGAGTCCCGCAGGGGTCAGTCCTTGGACCTATACTGTTTCTGATATATGTAAATGATCTCCCAGAGAGTATAGAATCGTTTCTCTCAATGTTTGCCGATGATGCAAAAATTATGAGGAGGATTGAAACAGAGGATGATAGTAGGAGGCTCCAAGATGACCTAGAATGACTGAGTGAATGGTTCAACAAATGGCTGTTGAAGTTCAATCCGAGTAAATGCAAAGTAATGAAACTAGGCAGTGGAAACAGGAGGCCAGATACAAGATACAGAATAGGAGATGAAGTACGTAATGAAACGGACAGAGAGAAAGATCTAGGAGTTCATATCACACCAAACCTGTCTCCTGAAGCCCACATAAAAAGAATAACGTCTGCGGCATATGCGAGGCTGGCTAACATCAGAACAGCGTTCAGAAACCTGCTTAAGGAATTATTCAGAATCTTGTACACCACATATGTAAGTCCAATCCTGGAGTATGCGGCCCTAGCATGGAACCTGTACCTTGTCAAGCACAAGACGAAGCTGGAAAAAGTCCAAAGGTATGCCACTAGACTAGTCCCAGAACTAAGAGGCATGAGTTACGAGGAAAGGCTGCGGGAAAAGCACCTTACGACACTAGAAGACAGAAGAGTAAGGGGAGACATGATCACCACCTACAAAATCCTCAGGGGAATCGACCGGGTAAACAAGGATAAACTATTCAACACTGGTGGGACGCGAGCAAGGGGTCACAGGTGGAAACTGAGTACCCACATGAGCCACAGGGACATTAGAAGGAACTTTTTCAGTGTCAGAGTAGTTAACGGATGGAATGCATTAGGCAGTGATGTGGTGGAGGCTGACTCCAAAGACAATTTCAAATGTGTATATGATAGAGCCCAGTAGGGTCAGGAATCTGTACAGCAGTTGATTGATAGTTGAGAAGCAGGAACAAAAGAGCCAAAGCTTAACCCACCCAAGCACAAATAAGTGAGTACACACACACACACACACACACACACACACACACACACACACACACACACACACACACACACACACACACACCGATGGGTCAGCCTACCCAGCCTAGCCAGGACCTACGATTTGCTTCCTGAGTGATGTGTTGTGAAGCGGAATGTAGCATACATAGTGATTGATCCCCCGAAGTGTGTGCACCGTTTAGGATCGTATATAAGTGCACATAGTGGCTGACGACCAATGAGGAAGATAGGAACGAATGTTACCAGGAGCACATGGAGACAACAGTAGCACGTGTAGATAACATTCATACCAGGGCAGAGGAGAGGACAGGCGACCAACCCCGTCATAAGGACATCTCTTCAAACTCACCTAGGCGTGCTTGCTCGGGGTGAGCTGACGGTAGGTACCCCTCTCTAGGTCATCAATAAGGTGTACAGAGTGACTTAAAATACCTAATTTAAAGCAGGTCTCAATATCTCAAATATACAACTCCGTGGCTCACTTGGGTGGGGCTTGACACATGCTACCCTGGTGACCTCACCCATCCTCCCCCCACACCTTCCCATGCCTTACACTGCCCCAAGACACCCCCCTACCCCTACCCCTACCCTATACACAAACACCCCCGCACTCAAAACACACACACGCACACACACACACAAGCAGACGCATACACACGCGCACACACACACACACACACGCACACGCACACACACACACACACACACACACACACACACACACACACACCACACACACCACACACACACGCACACGCACACACACACACACACACACACACACACACACACACACACACACACACACACACACACTTGGGACACAGGTATGCTACTAAAGGAACAGGTTATGAGATTAAGGATAGGGCGGAAGGATTCACTACAAATGACAAGGAAGTGTGTGAGGAATTGAATAAGAAATTCCAGGAGGTCTTCACCTTAGAACAAGGAGAAATTCCAGAGGTAAGTGAGGGAATAGCTAACCAGGAACCACTGGAAGAGTTTGAGATTACCAGTGGGGAAGTAAGGAAGTGTTTACTAGAGTTGGACGTGACAAAGGCTATAGGCCCAGATGGAATCTCCCCTTGGGTTCTAAAGGAAGGAGCAAGAGAACTGAGCCTACCACTCTCCATAGTGTATAACAAATCACTGGCAACAGGGGAACTGCCAGATATTTGGAAAGCAGCTAACGTAGTCCCGATATACAAGAAAGGGGATAGACAGGAGGCACTGAACTACAGGCCAGTGTCCCTAACCTGCATACCATGCAAGCTGATGGAGAAGATTGTGCGAAAAAAACTAGTGGAGCATCTGGAGCGAAGGAACTTTGTAACACAGCATCAACATGGGTTCAGGGATGGCAGGTCCTGCCTCACAGGGTTACTTGAATTCTACGACCAGGCAACAAAATAAGGCAAGAAAGAGAAGGGTGGGCAGACTGCATATTTTTGGATTGTCAGAAAGCCTTTGATACAGTGCCACACAAGAGGCTAGTGCGAAAGTTGGAGATGCAGGCTGGAGTGAGAGGGAAGGTACTCCGGTGGATAGAGGAATACCTAAGCAACAGGAGACAACGAGTCTGTGTGAGGGGTGAGGTCTCAGATTGGCGAGACGTCACAAGTGGAGTCCCGCAGGGGTCAGTCCTTGGACCTATACTGTTTCTGGTATATGTAAATGATCTCCCAGAGGGTATAGATTCGTTCCTCTCAATGTTTGCCGACGATGCAAAAATTATGAGGAGGATTGAAACAGAGGATGATAGTAGGAGGCTACAAGATGACCTGGATAGACTGAGTGAATGGTCCAACAAATGGCTGTTGAAGTTCAACCCGAGTAAATGCAAAGTAATGAAACTAGGAAGTGGAAACAGGAGGCCAGGCACAGGATACAGAATAGGAGATGAAGTACTTAATGAAACAGACAGAGAGAAAGATCTAGGAGTTGATATCACACCAAACCTGTCTCCTGAAGCCCACATAAAGAGAATAACGTCTGCGGCATATGCGAGGCTGGCTAACATCAGAACGGCGTTCAGGAACCTGTGTAAGGAATCATTCAGAATCTTGTACACCACATATGTAAGACCAATCCTGGAGTATGCGGCCCCAGCATGGAGCCCGTACCTTGTCAAGCACAAGACGAAGCTGGAAAAAGTCCAAAGGTATGCTACTAGACTAGTCCCAGAACTAAGAGGCATGAGTTATGAGGAAAGGCTGCGGGAAATGCACCTCACGACACTGGAAGACAGAAGAGTAAGGGGGACATGATCACAACCTACAAAATCCTCAGGGGAATCGACCGGGTAAACAAGGATGAACTATTCAACACTGGTGGGACGCGAACAAGGGGACACAGGTGGAAGCTGAGTACCCAAATGAGCCACAGAGACGTTAGAAAGAACTTTTTCAGTGGTTAGTAAATGGAATGCATTAGGAAGTGATGTGGTGGAGGCTGACTCCATACACAATTTCAAATGTAGATATGATAGAGCCCAATAGGCTCAGGAATCTGTACACCAGTTGATTGACGGTTGAGAGGCGGGACCAAAGAGCCAGAGCTCAACCCCCGCAAGCACAATTAGGTGAGTACAATTAGGTGAGTACACACGCACGCACACGCACACGCACACGCACACACGCACACACACACACACAACACACATGGTGTTGCTAGCAGGAATGGATCTGGACTACTAATTATGGGAGACTTCAACCATGGGAAGATAGATTGGAAGAACAGAGACCCGCATGGAGGACCAGAAACATGGAGAGCTAAGCTGCTGGACGTGGCAACAAGAAACTTTCTAAGCCAGCATACCAAAGAGCCAACAAGAATGAGAGGAGAAGATGAACCAGCAATGCTTGATTTGATATTTACCCTAAATGAATGGGATATAAGGGAAGTTAAGATGGAAGCGCCCTTGGGAATGAGTGACCACAGTGTATTGAGCTTTGAGTACCTGGTAGAGCTAGGACTTATCTCCCCCCAAAAGAACTAGGAATCAAAAGGCTGGCATACCGAAAGGGGAATTATGAACAGATGAGAAGTTTCCTAAGTGAAATACCTTGGGACACAGACCTCAGAGACAAGTCTGTACAGGGTATGATGGACTATGTTACCCAAAAGTGTCAGGAGGCAGTAAACAGGTTCATCCCGGCCCAAAGGGAAAAATCCGAGAAGCAACAGAAGAATCCATGGTATAATAGGGCATGTATGGAAGCGAAGAAACTGAACAAAAAGGCGTGGAGGAACTTCCGGAATAACAGAACACCAGAAAGCAGGGAGAGATACCAGAGAACCAGGAATGAGTACGTCAGGGTGAGAAGAGAAGCAGAGAAAAATTTTGAAAATGATATAGCAAACAAAGCCAAGACCGAACCAAAGCTACTCCACAGTCACATCAGAAGGAAAACAACAGTGAAAGAACAGGTATTGAAACTTAGAACAGGCGAGGACAGGTATACAGAGAATGACAGAGAGGTGTGTGAGGAACTCAACAAGAGGTTCCAGGAGGTCTTCACAATAGAACAGGGTGAGGTCACTGTGCTAGGAGAAAGGGAGGTAAACCAGGCGGCCTTGGAGGAGTTCGAAATTACGAGAGAGGAGGTCAAGAGACACCTGCTGGATCTGGATGTTAGAAAGGCGGTTGGTCCAGATGGGATCTCACCATGGGTACTGAAAGAGTGTGCAGAGGCACTTTGCTTGCCACTCTCCATAGTGTATAGTAAATCACTAGAGACGGGAGACCTACCAGAAATATGGAAGACGGCGAATGTGGTCCCAATATACAAAAAGGGCGACAGACAAGAGGCACTGAACTACAGGCCAGTGTCCTTGACTTGTATACCATGCAAGGTGATGGAGAAGATCGTGAGAAAAAACCTGGTAACACATCTGGAGAGAAGGGACTTCGTGACAAATCGCCAACATGGATTCAGGGAGGGTAAATCTTGCCTTACAGGCTTGATAGAATTCTACGATCAGGTGACACAGATTAAGCAAGAAAGAGAGGGCTGGGCGGACTGCATTTTCTTGGATTGTCGGAAAGCCTTTGACACAGTACAGCATAAGAGGCTGGTACATAAGCTGGAGAGACAGGCAGGTGTAGCTGGTAAGGTGCTCCAGTGGATAAGGGAGTATCTAAGCAATAGGAAGCAGAGAGTTACGGTGAGGGGTGAGACCTCCGATTGGCGTGAAGTCACCAGTGGAGTCCCACAGGGCTCTGTACTCGGTCCTATCTTGTTTCTGATATATGTAAATGGTCTCCCGGAGGTATCGATTCATTTCTCTCAATGTTTGCAGACGATGCTAAAATTATGAGAAGGATTAAAACAGAAGAGGACTGTTTGAGGCTTCAAGAAGACCTAGACAAGCTGAAGGAATGGTCGAACAAATGGTTGTTAGAGTTTAACCCAACCAAATGTAATGTAATGAAGATAGGTGTAGGGAGCAGGAGGCCAGATACAAGGTATCATCTGGGAGAGGAAATTCTTCAGGTCAGAGAAGGAAAAAGACTTGGGGGTTGATATCACGCCAGATCTGTCTCCTGCAGCACATATCAAGCGGATAAAATCAGCGGCATATGCCAGGCTGGCCAACATACGAACGGCATTCAGAAACTTGTGTAAAGAATCATTCAGAACTTTGTATACCACATATGTCAGGCCAATCCTGGAGTATGCAGCCCCAGCATGGAGTCCATATCTAGTCAAGGATAAGACTAAACTGGAAAAGGTTCAAAGGTTTGCCACCAGACTAGTACCCGAGCTGAGAGGTATGAGCTACGAGGAGAGACTACGGGAATTAAACCTCACTTCGCTGGAAGACAGAAGAGTTAGGGGGGACATGATCACCACATTCAAGATTCTGAAGGGGATTGATAGGGTAGATAAAGACAGTCTATTTAACACAAGGGGAACACGCACAAGGGGACACAGGTGGAAACTGAGTGCCCAAATGAGCCACAGAGATATTAGAAGGAACTTTTTTAGTGTCAGAGTGGTTGACAAATGGAATGCATTAGGGGGTGATGTGGTGGAGGCTCACTCCATACACAGTTTCAAGTGTAGATATGACAGAGCCCGATAGGCTCAGGAATCTGTACACCTGTTGATTGACGGTTGAGAGGCGGGACCAAAGAGCCAGAGCTCAACCCCCGCAAACACAACTAGGTGAGTACAACTAGGTGAGTACACACACGCACACACACACACACAACCTCTCTCTGAACCCTCCCGCACTAATCCACCCCCACACACCCTCACCATCCCCCTCCCTCACTTCCACCTCCCCCCATACACTCACACACCTCCTCTCTCTCCCTCTTTCTCCCTCCCTAGTTCTCTCTCTCTCTCTCTCTCTTCTCTCTCCTCTCTCTCTCTCTCTCTCTCCTCTCTCTCTCTCTCTCTCTCTCTCTCTCTCTCTCTCTCTCTCTCTCTCTTCTCTCTCTCTCTCTCTCTCTCTCTCTCTCTCTCTCTCTCTCTCGCTCTCTCTCTCTTCTCTCCCTCGCTCTCTCTCTCTTCTCTCCCCCTCTCTCTCTCTCTTCTCTCCCCCTCTCTCTCTCTTCTCTCCCCCTCTCTCTCTCCCCCCTCTCTCCTCCCTCTCTCTCTCCCTCTTTCTCCCTCCACCCTCTCTCTCCCTCCCCCTCTCTCTCCCTCCCCTCTCTCTCTCTCCCTCCCCTCTCTCTCTCTCTCCCTCCCCCCTCTCTCTCTCTCTCTCTCTCTCTCTCTCTCTCTCTCTCTCTCTCTCTCTCTCTCTCTCTCTCTCTCTCTCTCTCTCTCTCTCTCTCTCTCTCTCTCTCTCTCTCTCTCTCTCTCTCTCTCTCTCTCTCTCTCTCTCTCTCTCTCTCTCTCTCTCTCTCTCTCTCTCTCTCTCTCTCTCCTCTCTCTCTCTCTCTCTCTCTCTCTTCTCTCCCTCGCTCTCTCTCTCTTCTCTCCCCCTCTCTCTCTCTCTTCTCCCCCCTTTCTCTCTCTCTTCTCTCCCCCTCTCTCTCTCCCCCCTCTCTCCCTCCCTCTCTCTCTCCCTCCACCCTCTCTCTCCCTCCCCCCTCTCTCCCTCCCCTCTCTCTCTCTCCCTCCCCTCTCTCTCTCTCTCCCCTCCCCCTCTCTCTCTCTCCCTCCCCCCTCTCTCTCCCTCCCCTCTCTCTCTCCCTCCCCTCTCTCTCTCTCTCTCCTCCCTCCCCCCTCTCTCTCTCTCTCTCTCTCTCTCTCTCTCTCTCTCTCTCTCTCTCTCTCTCTCTCTCTCTCTCTCTCTCTCTCTCTCTCTCTCTCTCTCTCTCTCTCTCTCTCTCTCTCTCTCTCTCTCTCTCTCTCTCTCTCTCTCTCTCTCTCTCTCTCTCTCTCTCTCTCTCTCTCTCTCTCTCTCTCTCTCCCTCCCCCCCTCCCTCTCTCTCTCTCTCTCTCTCTCTCTCTCTCTCTCTCTCTCTCTCTCTCTCTCTCTCTCTCTCTCTCTCTCTCTCTCTCTCTCTCTCTCTCTCTCTCTCTCTCTCTCTCTCTCTCTCTCTCTCTCTCTCTCTCTCTCTCTCTCTCTCTCTCTCTCTCTCTCTCTCTCTCTCTCTCTCTCTCTCTCTCTCTCTCTCTCTCTCTCTCTCTCTCGCTCTCGCTCTCGCTCTCTCTCTCTTCTCTCCCTCGCTCTCTCTCTCTTCTCTCCCCCTCTCTCTCTCTCTTCTCTCCCCCTCTCTCTCTCCCCCCTCTCTCCCTCCCTCTCTCTCTCCCTCTTTCTCCCTCCACCCTCTCTCTCCCTCCCCCCTCTCTCTCCCTCCCCTCTCTCTCTCTCCCTCCCCTCTCTCTCTCTCTCCCTCCCCCCTCTCTCTCTCCCTCCCCCCTCTCTCTCCCTCCCCTCTCTCTCTCCCTCCCCTCTCTCTCTCTCTCTCCCTCCCCCCTCTCTCTCCCCCCCTCTCTCTCCTCCCCCCTCAATCTCTCCCTCCCCCTCTCTCTCCCTCCCCCCTCTCTCTCTCTGTCTCTCTCTCTCTCTCTCTCTCTCTCGTCTCTCTCTCTGTCTCTCTCTCTCTCTCTCTCTGTCTCTCTCTCTCTGTCTCTCTCTCTCTCTCTCACACACACCCACACACACACACACAACACACACACACACACACATTGAAGGGGCCTCGTAGCCTGGTGGATAGCGCGCAGGATTCGTAATTCTGTGGCGCGGGTTCGATTCCCTCACGAGGCAGAAACAAATGGGCAAAGTTTCTTTCACCCTAAATGCCCCTGTTACCTAGCAGTAAATAGGTACCTGGGAGTTAGTCAGCTGTCACGGGCTGCTTCCTGGGGTGTGTGTGTGTGTGTTGTGTGGAAAAAGAAAAAAAAAGAAAAAAAAAGTAGTTAGTAAACAAGTTGATTGACAGTTGAGAGGCGGGCCGAAAGAGCAAGGCTCAACCCCCGTAGAAACACAACTAGTAAACACACACACACACACTAGGCTGTCAAAGAACAGGAAGGATCCAACAGGCAAGAATGGAATAGCAAGGATAGAGAGGCAGTACAGGGGCTACTGAAGGGGTTACAGATGGAAGGGGCTGAACGAAACATTGAGAAGGTTTTCAGGTTGGGCTGGTACAACAAGGACAGAAACCGACTTGTAAAGGTGGTGTTTACAAACGAAACCACGAAGGAGGATATTCTCGAAAGGAAGAGTCGACTGCAGCATGTGGAGAGATACAAGAAAGTATTCCTGCAGAGGGACAGGACGAAGGAGGAGAGAGCCAGGGCAGCAGAGGCAAGGAGGAAGCGCAGGGAGGGTGAAGCAAACCAGGAAATCACAGCCCCCAACACAACAGTCCTAGAGACAAGAGGCGAACCCAAAACCAGCATCCCAGCAACACCAGAGGGAAGGGCAACCCCACCACCCCCCTCAGCATAGAAACCCTCCCTTCCTCTCACCCTACCTGCCCCCACCCAACCCTCCCTCCCCCCACTCCGTTCTTACCCTGTCATCCCTTCCCCATTCCCATCATGTCTCCCCTCCCACCTTTCCCCCCCCCCTTCATCCCATACCCTCCGTATCCCTCCTCCCCCCTCAACCCGTATCCTCCATGTCCCCTTATCTCCTTAACCCACACCCTACCTGTCCCCCCTTCCATGAAACCCCCACCCCTCACCCCAAACTCCCCTGAAACCCTGCTAACCACCTCACAGATCATCTCACCCACTGAAAAGCTTCCCACGCCAGCAGAATGCTCGCCAAGAAAGGGACAAGAAAATGAACTGAACAAAATGAGCTTTAAGGCAATGTACACTAACATAGATGGAATTACAAATAAAACAAGTGAACTTGGAGAATGGGCATTAGAAGAAAACCCAGACATAATAGCACTCACAGAAACAAAGCTAACAAACACCATAACAAACGCAGTGTTTCCACAGGGCTTCTATGTAGTGAGGAAAGAGAGAGAAAGGAGAGGAGGAGGTGGTGTAGCTATGCTACTAAGAGAAGGTTCGAGTTTCGAAGAGATGGTAATTCAGAACTGTGAAGGTTTCAGTGACTACATATCAGGCACCATAGCAACTGGAGGACAGAAAATTATAGTAGTAGTCATATATAACCCCCCACCGAATGTCAGAAGACCCAGACAGGAATATGATAGAAACAACTTGGCCATCTTCAATATAATAGAGAGAGCAGCTACTGTGGCTAGCAGGAACAGATCCAGGCTACTAATACTGGGAGACTTCAACCATGGAAAGATAGATTGGGGGAACAGAGACCCACATGGAGGCCCAGACACATGGAGAGCTAAGCTGTTGGATGTGGCAACAAGAAACTTTCTAAGTCAACACGTCAAGGGACCGACAAGAACGAGAGGAGGGGATGAACCAGCCTTGCTTGATCTGATATTTACCCTAAATGAGTCGGATATAAGGGAACTTAAGTTCGAAGCCCCCTTGGGAATGAGTGGTCATAGTGTATTGAGCTTTGAGTACCTGGTTGAGCTAGGAATTATCACCCCCAAAAAAGAACTGGGAAACAAAGGGCTGGCGTACCGAAAGGGAAACTATGAGGAGATGAATAAATTCCTATGGGATATACATTGGGACACAGAACTCGGAACCAAGTCCGTACAAGACACGATGGACTATGTCACCCAAAAATGTCAGGAGGCTGTAAGCAGGTTTGTCCCAGACTCTCTCTCTCCACACGCTAGACTCTTAACACTCCACACGCAACACTCCCTCCACACGCTAGACTCTACCACACACCAGATATCCACCGTATTTTTAAAGAACATGAACGAGTAAAGCAAGATGGATATACATACAAACTAACTAGAGCACAAGGTGACTTGCATGCATTTCTAGTTGCAAATAGAGAGGTGAGAGACATGAACAACGTTATATGTAATAAACATTGGAAAGAAGTCCTACAAAGTATAAATGAGAGTGCTGGCTGCGCCACCAGAGGGTGCAGACGTCGAGCTCTGGCTGTCAGTGGTCGTCTGCCGTTGCTGTGGGGGGGGGGGGTGGAACTCCCGCTGGTCGGGGCCCCACCTGCCAGTATGGACGGGGCTGGTTCTAGCCGTATTCGAAGAATAGACACAATGCGGCTGGATTTTTCTGCTGATGTGGACTGGCCCGTTGTTGAAGTTGCCCTCCTCGACGTCCTCCGTGTTGACGTTCCCGAGCTCCTGGGCTTAGAGAAGTTGTCGCCCGCCCGTGTTGCGGTGTCATTCGCCACGTCACATGTATACCGGGAGTTTGTGGCCCGCTGGAATGGCCGCACGCTTCCTCTTCCGGCCTCGGCTGTGTCTGTAGAGGTCTCGGATCCCTGGGGGCCGTTGACATTTGTGAGTATTCATGGCGTGCCGGTGTCATTCCCCGAGGCGGACCTCATGGCCTTGTTTACGCGGTTTGGGTCGGTGGTGAAGCACCGGTTCAACACTTTGAGTGCGGGTCGACTGAAAGGGGTCCGGCTGGGTTCATGCACGCTTGTCATGCGGCTCACGAGCCCAATACCGTCCAGGGTCTCGTATCGTGGGCTGTCTCTGAGGACTTTCTATCAGGGGCAGACCCGAACGTGTTTCCGGTGTGGTGCTGAGGGCCACGTCGTGGCCGGTTGTGACGCTCCTTATACAGAAGCCCCTTCAGTTTTCCTGGAGGATGATTTTCCTCGCTTCCTTGTGCGTGTGGACTCCCCAGCGGATTCTCCCTCTGTGC
>NC_091196.1:10167464-10177464 GCF_040958095.1 Procambarus clarkii
CCTTGTTTGTGCGTGTGGGTGGTGTGGGTGTTGTTCTTGCCCCTGCATGACTTGTTTTTCTTGTATGTTTTGTGCTTTGCATTTGGTGTGTGTGTTTGTGTTGTGGTTGTGTGCGGTTTGTGGGTGTTTGGTGTTATTTCTTTCGTGTCGTTGCGCTCGCCTGGTAATGTGTTGGGGTGGCGGGCGGTGTGGTTGTGTATGTCGCTTTTGTGCGTGTGTTTATTATCTTGTCCTTGTGACATTGCTTTCTTAGGTGTGCGGCATTGTTGTGTTTATGTTTTCTCTGTATTTCCCTGTTTATGTCTTTATATGTTTTTTGTTTTTATTTTTTGTTGTTTCCTGTAGCTCTGCACTTATGCCTCTGTGTCGGTGGTTTATGAGGCCTGTTGTTGTTATGTACTAGTCTGCACCTGAGTTTGGGTTGTTGGGATGGGCTAGTTTTGTGTTTACTGTCTGTATTTCTGTACTTCCGTTTTTGTGGATGTGACTGTTTTATGTTATTTATGTCGTGTTATTTATGTGTAAAGTACTGTTTTTTTGTTTGTTTGTGTGTGTGTGTGTACTCTCCAGTGCCCGTTTCGGGGTTTTCTCATTGTGCCATATTTTATGTGTTTTATTTCTTGGTTTTTGTTGTGTATGTTTAGTTTGCATTCGTGTTTCTGTACTTTGTTATGTTTGTCCTGTATGTACGTATGTTTGTTTTCTATTGTCTGGTTTGTATTTTGTGTATTTCTTTTATAAAACTAAAATTTTGTATATGTGTGAGTGTCTGGTTTATTCTGTGTATGTTTGTTGTGTCTTTCCATGTCCATAATGCGTCCGTTTGTTGTATGTCCATTATTATGTTTCATTTTGTATTCGGACTAATGTCCCTGGAGTTTCTAGGGTCTTGTACTACAATGTTCTCTTTATGCCTGTGTTTCTGCTTATGTTTTGTTGTAATGTTCTTGTTCTTCTGTTCATGTACATTGTGCTATACTTTTTATATTTCTTTTGTAAAAAAAAAAAAAAAAAAAAAAAAAAAAGAAACTGAGCTAGTAAAAGCACTTTAATCACCTTCAGTGATTAAGTGCTTAATTGCACACTAGTTTCTCTATCAGCTATCTCACCTTTTCAGAGTAAAAGAGACAAATGTATGTGAAGGCATGTGTGTGTAGATATGTATTTATATATATATATATATATATATATTATATTATATATATATATATATATATATATATATATATATATTTATATATGTATATGTACGTACATGTGTGTGTGTTCATGTATATGTATGAGTATAAAGTATATATGGAAGCTGATCAGAATTACATTTCACTTTTGTAAATGCACATTAATGACACTATGTAAGACACGTCGAACACTTTATAAAGGGCATACGTAAATCTGTGTATCTATGTATTTACGTATGTAGCTTAGCTTAGTATTTTAAATGCACCGAATCACCTTCTGGGGATGATTGTCCAATAAACCCCTGAACTATATGTTTAACACATCTCTAACCCTGTCCATGGAGGACAGAAGAAAATGTATATATGCTGGTTAGCATTTTAAATGTGTGGGCCACGTCTGTGGTAGAAAATAAAAAAAATAGAAACTCATACCCACCACATACTTGATTCTCACTACCACACACCAGACTCTCACCCACCACACACCAGACACTCACCCTCCACACACCAGACTCTCACCCTCTGCACACCAGACTCTCACCTACCACACACTAGACTCTCACCATCCACACACCAGATTCATACCCTTTACACACCAGACTCTCACCCTCCACACACCCGACTCTCACCCACCACACACCAGAATCTCACCCACCACACACCAGACTCTCACCCACCACACACCAGACTCTCACCATCCACACACCAGACTTTTACCCTTTACACACCAGACTCTCACTCAATATACTCAAGACTCTCCCCTTCACACACGCTAGACTCTCACCCACCTCACACCAGACTACCACCACGACATACCAGACTCTCACCCTCCACACACCAGACTCTCACCCTCCACACACCAGACTCTCACACTCCACACACCAAACTCTCAGCCACCACACACAAGATTCTCATCCTCCACACACCAAACTCTCACCCTCCAAACGCTAGACTCTCACCCACCACACACCAAACTCTCACCCACCACACACCAAACTCTCAGCCACCACACACAAGATTCTCATCCTCCACACACCAAACTTTCACCCTCCACACACCAGACTCTCACCCTCCACACACCAGACTCTCACCCTCCACACACCAAACTCTCAGCCACCACACACAAGATTCTCATCCTCCACACACCAAACTCTCACCCTCCAAACGCTAGACTCTAACCCACCACACACCAAACTCTCACCCACACACACCAAACTCTCAGCCACCACATACAAGATTCTCATCCACCACACACCAGACTCTCACCCTCCTAGCACTTGACTCTCACCCATTCCACAACAGATTCTTACCCATCACATGTCAGACTCTCACTCTCCAGACACTAGACTCTAACCCACGAAACAACCGTCTCTCACTCTTGACACACCAGACTCTATCCCATCACACGCAATACTCTCACTACCACACAACAGACTCTCACCACCACACATTTCACTCTCACCTACCACACAACAGACTCTCACCCACCACAGGTGGGTGAGAGGCGCCTGAGGCGGGACCAAAGAGCCAGAGCTCAACCCCCGCAAGCACAACTAGGTGAGTACACACCAGACTCTCACCCTCCTCACACCAGACTCTCACCCACCACACACCAGACTCTCACAACTACACACCAGACCCTCACCACCACACACCAGACTCTCATCCTCGACTCACCAGACTCTCACCACCACACACCAGACTCTCACCCTCCAGACACTAGACTCTCACCCACCACACACCCGACTCTCACTCTTGAAACGCTATACTCTCACTACCACACACCAGACTCTCACCACCACACACCTGACTCTCACCTATTACACAACAGACTCTCACCCACTACACAACAGACTCTCACCCACCACAACATACTCTCATCCTCTAAACAACAGACTCTCACCCACCACACATCAGACTCTCACCCTCGACTCACCAGACTCTCACCCTCGACTCACCAGACTCTCACTACCACACACCAGACTCTCACCACACACACCAGACTCTCACCCTCCAACACTAGACTCTCACCCACCACACACCCGACTCTCACTCTTGAAATGCTATACTCTCACTACCACACTCCAGACTCTCACCCACCACACACCAGACTCTCACCCACCACACACCAGACTCTCACCCACCACACACCAGACTCTCACCCACCACACTCCAGACACTCACCCACAACACACAGACTCTCACTCACCACACTCCAGACTCTCACCCACCACACTCCAGATCTCACCTACCACACACCAGACTCTCACTCACCACACTCCAGACACTCACCCACACACACCAGACTCTCACCCACAACACACCAGACTCTCACTCACCACACTCCAGACTCTCACCCACCACACACAAACTCTCACAACCACACCCAAGACTGCCGTAGAACACAGGGCTAACAAACGTCGACACAAACTGTTGCTTAATTGACTTTAATGGTCCTCACTACAGAAGGCAACACCCTCAGGCAGCAGGATAATGAATACAATTACCACCAGGCGCACGTCTCCTGGGCGTCAGGAGGTCCACAGTAACTAGACCAACAGAGTGGTATTCCCGTGATCACCGAGTGTTTACAAATATGGTCATTAAGCCCAGGGTTAACATGTGAGAGCAGGGCAGGTGTAGACGAGGTGTTTCCTCTGCAGCTCGGAACGACAGCCGCTGTCAGCTCCGGTCTTCGCGCCTTACAATTGTCTCGTCGGTGGTTACTTGTGGAGATGAGTTAAGACAACTTGAACTTCTTGTGTAGGAATAGAACTCTCTTATCTACCAGGGTATCCAAGTTCAGGAGCTGCTGAAACACTAGCGCTTCTTAGGAACGGTCCAACCCGTTCTTTTATTTTTTTTTCTACCACAGACGTGGCCACACACTTATAATGCTAACTAGAACATATGTACATGTTCTTCTGTCCTCCATGGACAGGGTTAGAGATTTGTTAAACATATAGTTCAGTGATTTGTTGATCAATCAACGACAAAGAGTAAATGTAGTACTTTTAAAATGATAATCTGACCAATAAACATAAATGTCAGATTTATATCTGTCCTACATAAACAGTGTTCGATAGGTCTTTTTACATATTGTCATTAATGTGCGTTTACAAAGGTGAACTTCAATTTTGACCAGCTACCACCGATCCTTTATACACACACACACACACACACACACACACACACACACACCACACACACAGGCAGATAGAGAGAAAAAGAGGAGTATTAGTAGCAGGCATTAAGAGCAAACAGGGACCAGCCCAATTAAAGAGGTAAGGATGGAGGGAAATGACCAGAATGTTGAAAAGGTTTTCAGGCTTAGAAAGTACAACAAGGACAGAGACCGAATGATAAAGGTGGTATTCATGAGCAAATCACGAAAGGGGAACTGTTAGCAAGGAAGAGCCATCTAGCAAATGTACAGAAGTTCAAAAAAAGTATTCCTGCAGAGGGACATGACAAGGGAAGAGAGAAAGCAGGCAGCAGACGCGAGGAAGGAGCAGGAAGAGAGAGGAATCAGAGCACCACAACCCTGAACCCTACAATCCCAGAGGGGAGTGGGGAACTCTCCTCATACAGTGCAACAGCCACAGGGAGTGGGCACCACCCCACATTCTACCCAACAGACACCCTACCTGCCCCATCCCGTCAGCCCCTAATTAACCACCTAAAGCACCCTCCCCCCCACCCACCCCCCTCCTCCCACTTACCCCCTCTCCCTAGGACCTCTCTTGTCCCCCATCCCCCAAGCCCTCCCTTCTCCCACATGCCATCTTGTGTCTCCCACCTCCAAGCCCTTTGTTCTCCCCTGCCCGCTTGAACCCCCCCACTCTCCCCCACCCCCACCTAAGTCTTCCCGTCTCCACCACTCCTCTAAACCCTCCCTCTTTCTAGCACTTTTCCCCCACGCCCCCCAAGCCCTCCCCCCTTTTCTGCCCCCCCATCTCCCAAAACCTCTCCTCCCCCTATTCTCCCCCAACCTTCCCCCTCTCAACCCTCTCACTCTTCCCCCCAACCCTCCCCCTCTCACTCTCCCCCCTTCCCTCCCCCTTTCACCCCCCTATCCACCCCCTCTTCCCCACCTCCCCAAGCCCTCCCTCCTCCACCAGTCCCTCGTACCAGATCCTCCCAGCTCCCACTCACCCCAGAGGAGAAGCAGAAGAGACTCAGTTTCAGGGTGATATACTCGAACATAGATGGGATCACAAGCAAGACAAGTGAACTAAGGGAAAGAGCACAAGAAGTGAACCCAGATGTAATCAGACTCACTGAAACAAAACTCTCTGGAATCATAATGAATGCAGAGTTTCCTCATGAGTACACAGTGATAAGGAAAGAGAGGGAAGGTATGGGGGGAGGCGGAGTGGCGCTACTCATGAGAAAGGAATGGAGTTTTAAGGAGAAGGCTATTCCGGGCTGTGAGGGGTTCAGAGACAACATAGCAGGCACCATGACAATGGGAGAACCAACAGTAGTAGTAGCAGTAATATACAACCCTCCACCAAATGACAGAAGACCCAGTCAAGAGTATGAAAACAACAACATGGCAGTTAACACTATAATTGAGAGGGCAGCCTCTGCTGCCTGTAAAAATAGATCCCACCTGCTCATCATGGAACTTCAATCACAGAAGGATTGACTGGGAGAACAAGGAATCGCATGGAGGCGAGGATACTTGGAGAGTCAAACTATTGGAGGTGGTGATTAGAAACTTTTTAACCCAGCATGTCAGAGAACCCACAAGGATGAGAGGAAATGACGAACCAGCAAGACTCGACCTAGTCTTCACTCTGAACGTCTCCGACATAAGAGAAATCGGTTTTGAGGACCCAGTAGGAATGAGCGACCACAGTGTACTGGTGTTTGAGTACCTGATTGAAGAAGGGTTATTGAACTCGAGGAGGGATATCGAATCCAAAAGGTTAGCATACCGAAGGGGAAACTATGAGGAGAAAAGAAAATTCCTGACAGATATAGCATGGGAAACAGAGCTCAGGGGAAAGACGGCCCAAGATATGATGGACTACATCATGCAGAAGTGCATGTACGCAGCAAACAAGTTTGTCCCAGTCCAAAAGGAAAACAGTGAAATAAAGATGAGAAACCCATGGTTTATTAATCAGAGATGTAGGCTAGCTAAGCAGCAAAGTAAAAGGCATGGAGAAACTATAGGAATAACAGGACACTGGAGAGCAGAGAAATATACCAGAAAGCCAGGAATGAATATGTCATGATGAGAAGAGAGGCAGAAAGACAATACGAAAATGACATCGAACGCAAGGCAAAGACTCAGCCTAAATTGCTGCATAGCCTCATCAGGAGAAAAACAAGAGTAAAGGAACAGGTTATGAAATTAAGGATAGGGGCGGAAGGATTCACTACAAATGACAAGGAAGTGTGTGAGGAATTGAATAAGAAATTCCAGGAGGTCTTCACCTTAGAGCAAGGAGAAATTCCAGAGGTAAGTAAGTAGGAAGTGTTTACTAGAGTTGGATGTGACAAATGCTATAGCGCCAGATGGAATCTCCCCTTGGATACTAAGGGAAGGAGCAGAAGAACTGTGCCTACCACCCTCCATAGTGTATAACAAATCACTGGCAACAGGGGAACTGCCAGAAATTTGGAAAACAGCTAACGTAGTCCCGATATACAAGAAAGGGGATAGACAGGAGGCATTGAACTACAGGCCAGTGTCTCTAACCAGCACACCAAGCAAGCTGATGGGACGATTGTGCGAAGAAAGCTAGTGGAGCATCTGGAGCGAAAGAACTTTGTAACACAGCATCAACATGGGTTCAGGGATGGCAAGTCCTGCATCACAGGGTTACTTGAATTCTACGACCAGGCAACAAAAATAAGACAAGAAAGAGAAGGGTGGGCAGACTGCATATTTTTGGATTGTCAGAAAGCCTTTGATACAGTACCACACAAGAGGCTAGTGAAAAAGCTGGAGATGCAGGCTGGAGTGAAAGGGAAGGTACTCCATTGGATAAAGGTACCTAAGCAACAGGAGACAACGAGTCAGTGTGAGGGGTGAGGTCTCAGATTGGCGAGAAGTTACGAGTGGAGTCCCGCAGGGGTCAGTCCTTGGACCTATACTGTTTCTGATATATGTAAATGATCTCCCAGAGAGTATAGAATCGTTTCTCTCAATGTTTGCCGATGATGCAAAAATTATGAGGAGGATTGAAACAGAGGATGATAGTAGGAGGCTCCAAGATGACCTAGAATGACTGAGTGAATGGTTCAACAAATGGCTGTTGAAGTTCAATCCGAGTAAATGCAAAGTAATGAAACTAGGCAGTGGAAACAGGAGGCCAGATACAAGATACAGAATAGGAGATGAAGTACGTAATGAAACGGACAGAGAGAAAGATCTAGGAGTTCATATCACACCAAACCTGTCTCCTGAAGCCCACATAAAAAGAATAACGTCTGCGGCATATGCGAGGCTGGCTAACATCAGAACAGCGTTCAGAAACCTGCTTAAGGAATTATTCAGAATCTTGTACACCACATATGTAAGTCCAATCCTGGAGTATGCGGCCCTAGCATGGAACCTGTACCTTGTCAAGCACAAGACGAAGCTGGAAAAAGTCCAAAGGTATGCCACTAGACTAGTCCCAGAACTAAGAGGCATGAGTTACGAGGAAAGGCTGCGGGAAAAGCACCTTACGACACTAGAAGACAGAAGAGTAAGGGGAGACATGATCACCACCTACAAAATCCTCAGGGGAATCGACCGGGTAAACAAGGATAAACTATTCAACACTGGTGGGACGCGAGCAAGGAGTCACAGGTGGAAACTGAGTACCCACATGAGCCACAGGGACATTAGAAGGAACTTTTTCAGTGTCAGAGTAGTTAACGGATGGAATGCATTAGGCAGTGATGTGGTGGAGGCTGACTCCAAAGACAATTTCAAATGTGTATATGATAGAGCCCAGTAGGGTCAGGAATCTGTACAGCAGTTGATTGATAGTTGAGAAGCAGGAACAAAAGAGCCAAAGCTTAACCCACCCAAGCACAAATAAGTGAGTACACACACCACACACACACACACACACACACACACACACACACACACACACACACACACACACACACACACACACACACACACACACACATGGCCCCAGCATGGAGCCCGTACCTTGTCAAGCACAAGACGAAGCTGGAAAAAGTCCAAAGATATGCTACTAGACTAGTCCCAAAACTAAGAGGCATGAGTTATGAGGAAAGGCTGCGGGAAATGCACCTCACGACACTGGAAGACAGAAGAGTAAGGGGGACATGATCACAACCTACAAAATCCTCAGGGGAATCGACCGGGTAAACAAGGATGAACTTTTCAACACTGGTGGGACGCGAACAAGGGGACACAGGTGGAAGCTGAGTACCCAAATGAGCCACAGAGACGTTAGAAAGAACTTTTTCAGTGTCAGAGTAGTTAGCAAATGGAATGCATTAGGAAGTGATGTGGTGGAGGCTGACTCCATACACAGTTTCAAATGTAGATATGATAGAGCCCAATAGGCTCAGGAATCTGTACACCAGTTGATTGACGGTTGAGAGGCGGGACCAAAGAGCCAGAGCTCAACCCCCGCAAGCACAATTAGGTGAGTACAATTAGGTGAGTACACACACACACACACACACACACACACACACACCGATGGGTCAGCCTACCCAGCTAGCCAGGACCTACGATTTGCTTCCTGAGTGATGTGTTGTGAAGCGGAATGTAGCATACATAGTGATTGATCCCCCGAAGTGTGTGCACCGTTTAGGATCGTATATAAGTGCACATAATGGCTGACGACCAATGAGGAAGATAGGAACGAATGTTACCAGGAGCACATGGAGACAACAGTAGCACGTGTAGATAACATTCATACCAGGGCAGAGGAGAGGACTGGCGACCAACCCCGTCATAAGGACATCTCTTCAAACTCACCTAGGCGTGCTTGCTCGGGGTGAGCTGACGGTAGGTACCCCTCTCTAGGTCATCAATAAGGTGTACAGAGTGACTTAAAATACCTAATTTAAAGCAGGTCTCAATATCTCAAATATACAACTCCGTGGCTCACTTGGGTGGGGCTTGACACATGCTACCCTGGTGACCTCACCCATCCTCCCCCACACCTTCCCATGCCTTACACTGCCCCAAGACACCCCCCTACCCCTACCCCTATACACAAACACCCCCGCACTCAAAACACACACACGCACACACACACACAAGCAGACGCATACACACGCGCACACACACACACACACACACACACACACACACACACACACACCACACACACACACACACACACACAAGTGTGAAGTAAGGAAGTGTTTACTAGAGTTGGACGTGACAAAGGCTATAGGCCCAGATGGAATCTCCCCTTGGGTTCTAAAGGAAGGAGCAAGAGAACTGAGCCTACCACTCTCCATAGTGTATAACAAATCACTGGCAACAGGGGAACTGCCAGATATTTGGAAAGCAGCTAACGTAGTCCCGATATACAAGAAAGGGGATAGACAGGAGGCACTGAACTACAGGCCAGTGTCCCTAACCTGCATACCATGCAAGCTGATGGAGAAGATTGTGCGAAAAAAACTAGTGGAGCATCTGGAGCGAAGGAACTTTGTAACACAGCATCAACATGGGTTCAGGGATGGCAGGTCCTGCCTCACAGGGTTACTTGAATTCTACGACCAGGCAACAAAAATAAGGCAAGAAAGAGAAGGGTGGGCAGACTGCATATTTTTGGATTGTCAGAAAGCCTTTGATACAGTGCCACACAAGAGGCTAG